>NC_045971.1:20124170-20297032 GCF_010909765.2 Amblyraja radiata
TTACCATATAACAATTACAGCACAGAAACAGGCCATCTCGACCCTTCTAGTCCGTGCCGAACACGTATTCTCCCCTAGTCCCATATACCTGCGCTCAGACCATAACCCTCCATTCCTTTCCCGTCCATATAACTATCCAATTTATTTTTAAATGATAAAAACGAACCTGCCTCCACCACCTTCGCTGGAAGCTCATTCCACACAGCCACCACACTCTGAGTAAAGAAGTTCCCCCTCATGTTACCCCTAACCTCTGTCCCTTAATTCTCAAGTCATGTCCCCTTGTTTGAATCTGCCCTACTCTCAGTGGGAAAAGCTTATCCACGTCAACTCTGTCTATCCCTCTCATCATTTTATAGACCTCTATCAGTCCCCCCTTAACCTTCTGTGCTCCAAAGAATAAAGCCCTAACTTGTTCAACCTTTCTCTGTAACTTAGTTGCTGAAACCCAGGCAACATTCTAGTAAATCTCCTCTATACTCTCTCTATTTTGTTGACATCCTTCCTATAATTAGGCGACCAAATTGTACCCCATACTCCAGAATTGGCCTCACCAATGCCTTGTACAATTTTAACATTACATCCCAACTTCTATACTCAATGCTCTGATTTATAAAGGCCAGCACACCAAAAGCTTTCTTTACCACCCTATCTACATGAGATTCCACTTCAGGGAACTGTGCACAGTTATTCCCAGATCCCTCTGTTCACCTGCATTCTTCATTCCCTACCATTTACCATGTACGTCCTATTTTGATTTGTCCTGCCAAGATGTAGCACCTCACACTTATCAGCATTAAACTCCATCTGCCATCTTTCAGTCCACTCTTCCAACTGGCATAAATCTCTCTGTAGACTTTGAAAATCTACTTCATTATCCACAACCCCACCTATCTTAGTATCATCTGCATAATTACTAATCCAATTTACCACACATCATCCAGATCATTGATGTACATGACAAACAACAGTGGACCCAACACAGATCCCTGTGGCACCCCACTAGTCACTGGCCTCCAACCTGACAAACAACCATCCACCATTACTCTCTGGCATCTCCCATTCAGCCACTGTTGAATCCATCTTGCTACTCCACCATTAATACCCAACCATTGAACCTTCTTAACCAACCTTCCATGAGGAACCTTGTCAAAGGCCTTACTGAAGTCCATATATACAACATCCACTGCTTTACCCTCATCATTTCCCGAGTAACCTCTTCAAAAAATTCAAGAAGATTAGTCAAACATGACCTTCCAGGCACAAATCCATGTTGACTGTTCCTAATCAGACCCTGTTTATCCAGATGCTTATATATATTATCTCTAAGTATCCTTTCCATTAATTTTCCCACCACTGACGTCAACTAACAGGTCTATAATTGCTAGGTTTACTCTTAGACCCCTTTTTAAACAATGGAACAACATGCGCAGTACGCCAATCCTCAGGCACTATTCCCGTTTCTAATGACATTTGAAATATTTCTATCATAGCCCCTGCTATTTCTACACTAACTTCCCTCAATGTCCTAGGGAATATCCTGTCCGGACCTGGAGACTTATCCACTTTTATATTTCTCAAAAGTGTCAGTACTTCCTCTTCTTTGAATCTCATAGTTTCCATAGCTACTCTACTTGTTTCCCTTACCTCACATAATTCAATATCCTTCTCCTTGGTGAATACCGAAGAAAAGAAACTGTTCAATATCTCCCCCATCTCTTTTGGCTCTGCAGATAGCTGTCCACTCTGACTCTCTAATGGACCAATTTTATCCCTCGTTATCCTTTTGCTATTATATAGCTGTAGAAACCCTTTGGGTTTACTTTCACCTTACTTGCCAAAGCAACCTCATATCTTTTTTTAGCTTTTCTAATTTCTTTCTTAAGATTCTTTTTACATTCTTTATACTCCTCAAGCACCTCATTTACTCCATGCTGCCTATAATTATTGTAGATCTCCCTCTTTTTCAGAACCAAGTGTCCGATTTCCCTTAAAAACCATGGCTCTTTCCGATTTTTACTATTTCCTTTCAACCGAACAGGGACATAAAGATTCTGTACTCTTAAAATTTCACCTTTAAATGTCCTCCATTTCTCTTCCACATCTTTCCCATAAAACAAAAAGTCCCAATTTACTCCTTTTAAATCCTTTCGCATCTCCTCAAAGTTAGCCTTTCTCCAATCAAAAATCTCAACCCTAGGTCCAGTTCTGACCATCTCCATAATTATATTGAAACTAATGATATTGTGATCACTGGTCCCGAACTGTTCCCCAACGCATACCTCTGCCACCTGTCCCGTCTCATTTCCTAACAGGAGGTCCAGCACCACCCCTTCTCTAGTAGGTACTTCTATGTATTGCTGCAAAAAACTATCCTGCACACATTTTACAAACTCCAACCCATCCAGCCCATTTACAGAATGTGTTTCCCAGTCTATGTGTGGAAAATTGAAATCTCCCACAATCACTACCTTGTGCTTACTACTAATATCTGCAATCTCCTTACATATTTGCTCTTTCCAATTCTCGCTCCCCATTTGGCGGTCTATAATACACCCCTATAAGTGTTGCTACCCCTTTCCCATTTCTCAGTTCCACCCAAATAGCCTCCCTAGACGAGCCCTCTAATCTATCCTGCCAAAGCACTGCTGTAATATCTTCCCTGATAAGCAATGCAACACCTCCACCTCTTGCCCCTCCAATTCTATCACACCTGAAGCAACGAAATCCTGGAATATTTAGTTTCCAATCACAGCCCTCCTGCAACCATGTTTCACTGATCGCCACAACATCATAATTCCAGGTGTCATATCCAGGCTCTAAGTTCATCCACCTTTCTTACAATGCTCCTAGCATTAAAATATACACATTTAAGAAACCCACCCTCTCTTATTCTCTGTTTATTGTCTTTTTGTTCTCTCTCCCCTACATTTTGGGTCAGAGTGCTACCATTCTCTGCCTCCTGCCTCACACACTGACTGCTAGCTTTCCCAATTTGAGTGCCTCCCCACCTGTTCCATCCACCGAACTGCCATCAAAATAGCGTACAGTTCCACTGTATATACTGTCAAATAGTTGTTTGTTCTTTTGTAAAGCTCAACATTCATCCCCTGGACTACCACAGCCGCCCCTGTTGTTTCAACTACTGGATCCTTTGATCCATCTGTGAAAATTAAGAGGTGTTCCCTGTACCTATTATTTATATGGCTATGATATTCTGTCTTTAGGTCTGAATTTTTGTTCCTCGTTTTTGCCTCCCATATCTCCAGATCAACTTTTGGGATGTTCAGTAACCATTTGGCACAGATGGCCACAATACTGCAGGGCAGAACTCTTTGTCCTCTACTCCCACGTCCCTTTCCACAACTCCTCCAACGCAGCCAAAGCTTCCAGACTGAGCCACCCCTCTCTCCCAGCACTCATGTACTACCTGTTTTGTTGGGTGGTTCTCTCCATGACCCTTAAGGCTTATCCAGTAATTAGCCATTAGTTGTCTGCGGCGCAGTCTCAACGGCATCTCCCCAGTTTCCAACTGTAGTGCACATACAGGTGACGTCCGCACAACTCCTATACAGACTCTTAGAGCTCTAAGCTGTTAATGAAGACAACAAATGTATTTATAAAAAAATGTCTTTGAAATTAAAACTTAATGTTAAGAATTAGTGATGTTAAGTGAGAAATAATTCAATTCAATTCAATGAAAACAATGGAATCAACAACCTGGCAGGCTGGGGGGGGGGGGGGGGGGGGCGGTGCCGGGAGGGGCCAGGATGCAGGTGGGCCAGGTGCAAAGGTATTGTGAGGTCAGTGGGGCGGGGCTGGGGCGGGGCCAGCAGGCAGGCTGGGGGGGGTGGAGCTGGGCGGGGCCAGCAGGCAGGAAGGGGGGGGGGGGGGGCTGGGCGGGGCCAGGAGGCAGTTGGGCCAGGTGCAAAGGCATTGTGAGGTCAGCAGCTGGGCAACCTTAATCTATCTATCTATATACTTTTAAAACTCTAGTTCGTTGGTTTGTTGGTTTGTAAGGGTTCTATTTCTAGAAAATTCATTTAAGTGGTTTGTGAATTTACTCCTCCACCCTTTGCCGTTACAGAGAAATTTTTACATATTCCTGTAGAGTTTTTCCTCCACATTTTGTTTTAAAAATTAGAACATTTGATCCATCCTTTCACTGCTTTTTCGGTAAAAAACATAAAAAATGTCAAAATTTAAAAAAAAAATCAAACAGCTTCTCACCCATAGAATGATGACGAACGTTCCATCGTGTGATGTCACAATGCCCAATGCTCACAGATGTTCAATCGCATGGATCCCATTTACATATGCCTTTGCTCCAGCCCCAGCCCCCCCTCCCCCGCCTGATGTCGCAGCACGTTCCATTCTGCGATGTCACAATGCCATCCCTCACAGCCCCCCCCCCCCTCCCCGCCGCCTGTGTCGAAGCATGTGATCACAAATGTGGGAATAGAGGGAGAGGAGTGGGGGTGATAGGGAGAGGGGAATAGATGGACTGCCCCTACCCCTCCCACTCTCCCTCCCCACTCTTCCCCCTCCCTTCCTCCTCCCCTCTCCCCCGCCCTCCACATTCTTCCCCCTCTCGTCCCCTACCCCATCTCCCTCCTCCCATCCCTCCCCCCTCCCCACAACTCTCTCCCCCTCTCCTCACTCCTCTCTTCCCCTGTCTTCTCCCCCTGTCTCCTCCCCCTGTCTCCTCCCCCTGTCTCCTCCCCCTCACTCTCCTCACCCCTCTCTCCTCACCCCTCTCCTCACAACCTCTCCCCACCCCTCTCTCATCTCCCCTCTCATCACCCCCTCCATCTCCCCCTCTCCTCACCCCTTTCCCCATCTCCTCCCCCTCTCCTTCCTCCTATCTCCCCCTCTCTCCCCCTCCCCTTCCACCCTTCCCCCTACCTTCTCCGCCTCCCTCCCCACTCTTCCCCCTCTCTCCCCCTCCCTTTCCCCCTACCCCTCTCTCCCCTTCCCCATCCCCTCTCTCCACCCCTGCCCCACCACTCTCACATCCCCTCCCCCCCTCCCCATCCCCGCTCTCTCCCTTCCCTCCTCCTCCCCAATATTTCTCACATCTCCACCCTTCCTCCCCCCCTCTCCTCACCCCTCTCTCCTCACCCCTCTCTCCTCACCCCTCTCTCCTCACCCCTCTCTCCTCACCCCTCTCTCCTCACCCCTCTCTCCTCACCCCTCTCTCCTCACCCCTCTCCTCCTCCCCTCTCATCCTCCCTCACCCCTCTCCCCACACCCTTCTCTCCACACCCCTCTCCTCACCCCTCTCTCCATCTCCTCCCCCTCCTCCCTCCCCCTCTCTCCCCCTCCGCCTTCTTCCTTCCCCCCTCCTTCCGCCCCTCCAATTCCCCGCTCTCCTCCCCATTCCCCCTCTCCCTTCCCCCTCCACAACTCTCCGTCCCCATTCCCCTCCCCACTCTCTCCCCAGCTCCCTTTTCCCCTTCCCCTCCCCACTCTCTCCCCCACCCCCTCTCCCCCCTCTCCATCTCCCCCTCTTCTCCTCCCTCCCGCCCCCCTCTCTCCGCCCCCTCACCCCCCTCCCCATCCCCACTCTCTCCCTTTCCCCCTTCTCTCCCTTCCCCTCCCCACTCTCTCCCCCCCCTCCCCCTCACCCCATCCCCTCTCCACTCCGCCTCATCCAACTCCGTCTCTCCATCTCCTCCTCTCCGCCCACCTCTCTGCCCCATCCTCTTCCTGCCTCTCCACCCCTCTCCCCCTCACCATCCCAAATTCCCCACCTCCCACCACACCCTCTCTCCATCCCATCTCCCCCCCTCTCTCCCCTCTTCCCCCCTCTCTCGCATCATCTCCCTCCCCTTCTCCCTCTCACTCTTTCTCTGCCCCACTCTCTTTTCAAAGAAAAAAGGTTCAAAGGTTCAAAGGTTATTTATTGGTCACGTACACCTAGGTGTAGTGAAATGCTTCTTGCCCACGAGATAGGGTGGGAATGGGGTAAAAGGAGCCAATGAATAATATTAATATAATATCAAGGGGGGTGGTAAGTGTGTGTTTGGGGGGGAGGTGGTTAGTGTGTGTGCTGGGGTGGTTAGAGTGTGTGTTGGGGGGATGGTTTGTGTGTGTGTGTGTGGGGGGGGGGGGGGGGGCTGGTGGTTAGTGTGTGTTAGGGTGGTTAGGGTGCCGCAACCTGTGCCCCCCCCCCCCCCCGCAATCGCATGTTGAATGGACGGGACCCTCTCCCCATCTCCCATCCCCCTCCCCTCTTCCCCCTCCCTCTTCCCCCTCCCCTCTCCCCCTTCCCCCACTAACCGCTCCCATCCCCATCCCCCTCTCTCTCCCTTCCCCCCCCCCCCCCCCCGGCCCGGCTCTGTCATGCTGGCCAAAGCCAAAGATTGCCTGCTCCCCCCTTTGCTTTTTGCTGTCCCCGCAGGCTTGCACTATCCGAAAATACCGCGTGTCAACGGCCTGTCAGCCCGCAGGCACATTGAGGGCGAATGCAGCGTCTTGACGGGCATATGCAGTGTCTTGATGTCGTACGCAGCGTCTTGATGGCGTACGCCTAGCGCGTGACATTGCGCGATGATGTCATGCCGCCCCCCTCCCCTCGCAACCGCGCGTTGCGGGAACAGACACAACCGGTCTGCACTTGGTCTAGTTGGATGATCAGCCATGATCATATTGAATGGCGGTGCAAGCTCGAAGGACCAAATGGCCTACTCCTGCACCTATGTTTTATGTTTCTATGCTTCTATGTTTCTATGACTAGTTATACTTTTAAAACTGTGTGTTTGTGTGTGTGCGTGCGTGCGTGCGTGCGTCAAATTTGGCCTTTGAAACGTATTGCCTCGAAAACCAGATGTAATTGTTCACAAAACTCACTGAAACAAAAAAATCATCGGCGCTTGCCACTGCTGACATCACAATGCCCACATGCCCACCAATGAGGCCCACCTGCCTCATAGCCCCGCCCCCCACTGCTGTGTATTAATGCAGCTTCTGTCAACGCGCTTGCGCAGTTTTCCACGAGGTATGTTCGCCCACCCAACTTCAAAAAGCGCAGAAAGATCGAGAAAGTTGTGCAGAACAAAGATTCTACAGTAGTATAGTATCTTTGTTTTGCAGATCATGGGGCAGCAGCATCTCATGTGCTGAAACGTCTCCTCATTAACGGCGCAGCTCGTGAAGCCCCGCCCCTCCCCTACCCCGCCCACTTATTCCAGCTGTGGGTTTCCAGAGAGTCAGAAGCCGCTTCAGCCTCCGATGGTCTGTCCCCGCCCGGCCCAGCTCTGTCATGCTGGTGGGTGCGCTTGCCTTAACGGAAGCCATGATTGGTTGGTCCCCCCGCTGCTTTCCACCGTCCTCAGATATATATATATATCTCCCTCTCCCTCTCCCTCTCCCTCTCCCTCTCCCTCTCCCTCTCCCTCTCCCTCTCCCTCTCCCTCTCCCTCTCCTCTCCTCTCCCTCCCCCTCTCCCTCTCCCTCTCCCTCTCCCTCTCCCCACCCCGCCCCCTCCCCCTACCCCTACCCCTCCCCCTATCCCGATCCCTCGCCCTCCCCCTACCCCTCCCCCTCCCCCTACCCCTCCCTTCCCCCTGCCCCCTCCCCTCTCCCCCCCCCTCTCCCCACCCTCTCCCCCACCCTCTCCCCCCCCCCCCTCTCCCCCCCCCCTGCAAGGAGGTGCAGAATGTGCAGGAACATTCTATACAGTGAGCGTCTCTTCGCGTCACGAAATGGCATGCTAGTCATCTCAGAAAGGCGGCTCAGGTTATGTGGAGCCGGTGCCCGAGAAATATCCCGGAGCCGAGGCCCGATGAGCAGATCTGACGGAGCGGGTAGAAGCTCATTCAGAACCACTCTAGGTACGCGCCTCTCCTCGACACCCGCCATGATTGTGTGAGGACCGGCCACTCCCGCAGCCGCAACATCCCCCTCCCCTCGTGGAGCAACATGCTGGCTGAAAACAACCAGATTCCTCACTCTTAACACATCCCAGTAGAAAACAGGCAAGCCCCTTAGGGCGGGTCGACTGATGCCCGCCACCGGGAGCCGCGAGACCCCCCTTAGACGATGACCCTGTCGGAAAAAGTACGTGGCCAAAGCGTGCCATCTGGGGGGGTTCTCTATATACATATACCTTCTCAGAGTCCTGAGGCGGAGAGTCGCCACCTGGGTACGCACGCATACCAAGGACTGGCCTCCCTCTAACGGGAGATTCAGGACCGCTGCGGAAACCCAGTGCTTCCTATTTCCCCAAAAGAAGTCCACCAGCTTCTTCTGTAAAGCATTTACAAAAATGGAAGGCGGGACAAGAGTAGCCAGCCGGTATCATAACATGGAGGCCACCAGCTGGTTTATGACCAACACCCTCCCCTGAAAAGAAAGAACTCCAAGCAGGCCTGACCAGCACCCCAGCCAGGCAACCACTTTCGTCTCCAACTCCTGCCAGTTTGCCGGTCAAGCATCCTCAGTGGGACTCAATTACACTCCCAGATAGAGGAGGTGCGTGGTGCTCCACGCAAACATTGCCATCTCCTCTGGCAGGGAGTCCACCTGCCACTGACCCACTAAAAGTCCAGAGCACTTGATCCAATTAATCCTGGCAGAAGATGCAGCCGAGAAAATCTTCTGGCAATCACGCCTCCCCTGCAGGTCACCAGGATCGGTGAACATAAGGAGAACATCATCGGCATACGCCGAAAGAACCACCTCCACCGCTGGGCCAGGTAGGGCCAGGCCTGTCAACCTCCTCCGAAGAAGACACAGGAACGGCTCCACACAGACCGAGTACAACTGACCCGACATGGTGCACCCCTGACGGACCCCCATCCCAAAATGAAAGGGAGCCAACAACGCACCATTAACCTTCACAAGGCACTCCACTGCAGCATACTAAAGGCAGACCCGGGCCACAAAATGCGGTCCAAATCCAAACGCTTGCAACGTCCTGAAGAGGTAATCATGCTCTACCCCATCAAAAGCCTTCTCCTGATCAAGAGACAGAAAAGCAGCTGACTGACCAGTACCCTGTGCTAGATGAATCAGGTTCCTAACCAGGTGGATGTTATCCTGAATGGACCGCACAGGGACTGTATAGGACTGGTCATGGTGAATCAATTGAGACCGCATGCAGCCCAGGCGATTTGCCATCGCCCATGCAAAAACTTTATACTCTGTGCATAGGAGAGAGACCGGGCGCCATTTTTTCAACAGGCAGAGTTCCCCCTTCTTGGGCAGCAAGACAACAACTGCTCTACACCACGAGAGGGGCATCTCCCCGGTCGCCAGGCTCTCCCCCAGAACCAACATGTAATCATCCCCCAGGATACCCCAGAAGGCTCTTACAAACTCTACCGTCAGCCCATCCAGCCCGGGGGACTTACCCCTCCTGAGCTGATGCAAGGCACGAGTCAACTCCTCCAATGATAAAGGGCCGTCAAGGAGATCGGCCACCTCCCTATCTACAGTCGGCAGACCTTCCCACAGGTCCTGCTGAGCTTCCCCGCTGAATCCACCTGCGGAGAACAAGGACCCATAAAAGGACCTGACCAGGGCACCAATCCTCTCCAAATCAGTGACAGAGGAGCCATCATCTGCGAGAAGCTCCACGAGCTGCTTACGGGCTCCCCGTCCCTTCTCCAGAGAGAAAAAGAAAGGCGAAGCTCGATCCAGATCATGCAGCATCTGGACCCGCGCCCTCACGTAAGCGCCTCGGAACCGCTCAAGTTGCAGGTTCCTCAAGGCTTCCTTCTTCTCCTGAAACACACCTCATTCGCAAGAGTCATCCCCAACCCGACCCAGGCGAGACTCTGCGTCCATCAGCTCCCTCTCAAGCTTCTCGACCGCTGAGTCCCGCCGCCTGGTCGACCCCCATGTGTATTCCTTACAAAAAAGACGATGTGAGCTTTCCCCACATCCCACCACTGCCTAAGGGAAGAGAAGCTCATCTGCCTCTCTCTCCACCTCACCCAAAACCGACTAAATGACTCCCGGAAACACCGATCCTCCAGCAGCCGGTTGTTAAAGTGCCAGTACGCAGACCCGGCCCCAGCGCGCGCTGGATTAAAATCCACACGCACCAGATAGTGGTCCGAGCACGGCACCAGCTGCATTGAGGCCGCTGAGACACAGGAAACAAATGCTCGGGAGATATATATTCGATCAATGCGGGAATCACCGCCCTCAGACCTCCGCGAAAAAGCAGTGGAATCTGGGTTGAGGTCCCGCCACGCATCAACCAACTCAAAAGAATCAATCAACTCTCTCAGCTTCTTCGCTACAGCAGGGGCACACTGAGTACCAGAACGGTCTTGCACCTCAAGTGTGCAATTAAAGTCCCCCTCAAGGAAGACACACTCTTCTCTATCAATAGTGCTCAACAGAGCAATCACCTTCTGAAGTAGGCCAGCCTGCATCGTGCCGGAGCTGGGGGCATACACATTAATGAAATGCAACGGCATGCCATCCAGGCTCACGGCGAGATGGAGCAAACGTCCTGGCACAACTTCTTGCACTTTATAACATTTGGCAGGAAATTCTGAGCCAACAGAAAGGCCACCCCACTCGAATTCGAGCTAAGATGACTCGTGTAGACCCCTCCTTCCCACTCCAATCTCCAGGTGGGTTCATCACTGACAACGGCATGGGTCTCCTGCAGAAAACACACTGCAAATTTCCCCTCCCTAAGGACTGATAAAAGCTGGAATCTACGAAAACACGCTCTACTCCCGTTTAAGTTTAATGTGGCTATTGTGACTGTGCAGGCACGCTAGATTGAGACCCTCACACTCCTCCTCATGGGCTCTGTAGCTCGCTCTCTTAGGAACTCCAAAAAGTCCACAAACTGGCACTTCTCAGAGTCAGGAAGATCACTATCCTTGGTGGCAAGGATAGCCTCGAGAGTTTTAACCAAAGCCGGCAGATCAGCCCATCGTCTCTTAGCAGCATCCGCCTTTGTTCTGTTGGTACGGCTTGGTTTTAGAAACTCCCGCACCTCACAGATAACAATTGCATGAGACTCGTCCTTGGATCCTGGGCTATCGGCCAAGTTACTCGCACCTGACACAACAAGCTCAGCATCACCAAGGTCATTGTCAATAGCCGAAAGACAAGAACTCTGGAATTTCGCAAACCCCTCCACACAAACTGGCCCCATCACTCTCCCCCCCCCCCCCCCCCCCCCCCTCCGGCATGACACCACCCCCAGGATCAATGCCGGGGAAGGATCCCGAAGCCCCTATCCGCATCACGCAGCCCACTGACTGGCTGGGCTCCTGCGCTCTGCCCTCACCCTCTACATCTGGGCCTGGGGAAGAAAAAACAAGAGGCACCCCCAGGGTCTGTGGTACACTGGCACCCCCAGAATCTGAAAGAGGATCGCCGCCAGAAATAGCTCTGACCTCCACAGCACCTAAAGCACCCCCTCCACTGGCAACACCCAGAGGCTCTCCACTTGCTTTTTTACTCTCCCCTGCCAACTCAGCCGGCAGTGCAGCACACCCCCCAGCACCTCCATTGGCTCTGATATGGAGCACAGATTGGTACACCATTCCCCCCGATCCCCCCCCCTCGGGCTGACTCTGCTCATCCCCCGTCTCAGGGTCCACACTACCAGGGGAGCTTACCCCACCCTCTAGCGTGCCAACACCCTCAGTAGGCCTCTGAAAGGAGGGGACCTCCTCCGACCCAGAGGACACATCCCCAGGAAAGCTAAACTCAACACGCGATGAGATAACTCCCTCGGAGGGCCCCTGAGACGAAGGGACATCCACCCACCCAGAGGACACAGCTCCAGAGGGGTCTACCCTATCACCTGATCTTGTAGCACCCTCGGGAGATCCCTGAAGTGGAGGCTCAACCTCCAACCTGGAAGACACCAATTCCTGACCTCCAACCACATCGGTGGTGGAAGGTCTGGAAAGATACACCCCCCTAACTTTGGACCCACGTCCTAGCTCTTCCTCGCCAGGCCCAATCCTCCTTTTTGTCCCACTAGCATGCGGCAGTGCAGTGACCTCCATAAAGAAAGGGTCTTCCGCCACCACACTATCACCAGCCACTTTACCACCCGCTCGTTTTACCTTCCCTACCCCCGCCAGAGCCACCTCAGCTCCTTGCTGGGCCACAGCAGTTGCACTCTGGACCTCACTGGAGCTGACAGGTGCCCCTTGGGCGATCTCCGCACTCGGCAGTTGCACACCCGCCTGCTTTTGACTCGCTTGGGTGTTCTTTTTCTGCTTGTTCTTCTTCTTCTTCTGCTGCTCCCATTTCTCTCCACCCTCCCCCTGTGCCTCACCTTCAGCCACCACCACAGGTTCAGGATGTAGGGGGCGGGGGCCCTCGCTGCCCCGCATCCCCAAGGCGGAACTTGCAGACCCAGAAGGGCTATCACCGCCGCACCGGATCACCGAGGCAGAGCCGGCAGCCCCAGCCAGGTCAGCAATACCACCCCGCCCCACCGAGGCATGCCGAGCCACCCCTGATGGGCCAACAGTGCATTCCTGGGCCGCTGTGCTAGAAATTCTGGCTGCGACCCCGTGATTAGGACATTCCCTACGGAGATGTCCATAACCACCGCATGCATGACACCATGCCTTTACCCAACTCCAACGCACGGTTCTAGGGAGTCCCCTACACTCCACCTCGAAGCTCCCCTCATCGCCTTCCCCCACCTTCACGATCACCCTCCTCTTGAAACTGAAGATCCCTTTTTCCTCCGGGTCCTCCCCGGGGTGCATGAGCCTAAAGCACTTAGACCGCACCTCCCCAATCTGAGACAGGTACGGAATGAGTGTCGCATCCGGAATACATGTAGGGCAACTCCGCAGGAGAACCGGTCTCACCCTGGACACCCATGGGTCCATCTGTATATGGACCCCCCCCCCACTGAAATCCCCCTCTCCAATGCTGTGGCCACATCCTCCTGGGTCTTCAATATCATCTCAACCTTTCCCTTCTCGAGCTCGGAAGAGACAATAGCCCCCCTCCCAAGAAGGGCATTCATAGCCTTCGTAATTACTCCCCTGGACATCTGGGGCCCCGTTTGAACCAAGATACTAAAACCGTCCCAGTCCAAGTCAACATGAGGCTCATATTCAGATGGCATCACTTCCGCCGCTGATGTCACCGCTGCGTAGCACCTCTCCTTCGGCCGAGCCCCCGCCATCGCCATCCGGACAGAGGCACAAACCAGCTCCCGGCACACCAGCAGCTCTGCTCCAATTAAATTCCCAGGGACATACAGCAGAAGACAACACCCCAGACTTTGAGATTTACCCTCTTCTTGACGTCATCCTGTACGTGGTAGGGTCCAAAGAGGTCTGCTGTTGTAAACTCAAAAGGAGCAGCAGGTTCAGTTCTTTCAGGCGGCAGATCACTCATTACTTGTTGACATTTCTTTGCCTTTGCTTTCTTGCAGATTATGCAGTGATCAACGACTTTTTGAGCAATTCTCCTTCCTTTTATGACCCAAGCCTTTCTTCTCATTTTAAGCAAGGTCCCAGCCACTCCGTCATGACTCTCCCTGTGAGCCTCCCGAGCTAGCAGCATGGACACCCAGGCATCAACGGACAAGATGGGAACAGCAACTTTATCCTCTTCAAAGCTCTGCACTCTGCCACCACAAACCATCAGCCCAGAATCTTGATCTTTATAGGCTACCAGTCGATCTGTTGTGGTGCTTGGGGAAGTTGTGCCCAATTGTGCAGCACAAAAAATGTATTTTAATGCATTTTCTCGTTCTCTTACTGTAATGACTCCTGTCAAAGAGATGGCCTCCCACTTTGGATTGTTTAGGGCTTTGTTCTTGCCAAGAAACCTCTTCGTTGCTCTCCAAATCCTTGCGACTGTCTTGATCAGTCGAGTTAGAATGCTGAACCGCTTGGCATCACCAAGGTTCTGAATAGCTGACCCTGCAGGTGGTCTCTTTGGGTTTGTTGGTTCCGGTTCTTGTTTCTCTACTTTGATTCTTTATAGTGCTACAACAAAAGCTTTCTTCTGTAACTTGTCGATGTTCTCTCTGGCAGTGGCAGCCAGTTCTTTAGCTGATTTTACTTCGGAGTCACGTGAGTGATTCCGTGAAGAACCCGCTCAGAACGAATGCGCGGCATTATGCCAGCAGTGCAACAGCGGCTACAGCGGGAGTCAGGCGCTCCCGCTGCAATTTAAAAGATGGACCGTCAGGTAAGTGAACTGAGGTCGGCTTTACTTACCAAAGAAGAACCGTCTGATTTCTCTTTCAGAATGAGTACACCAAAGACAAGGCTCTCAAAGAAATCTATCCCCCGTTCGACTCCACCAGAGGAGAGTTCCATCAGGGGGGGCAGCAACAGGCAGTAGGAATGCTAACCGAGCGCTCCGCTATCCCCGACACCGTGCCGAGCCCAGCCCCGCTAGCGCCTGAGCAGCGGGCTGGAGGGAAAGCTACCAGGAAAAGCGTCCGGCCGGTGGTTTCCGACACGTCGGACGGGGAGGTCTCTCCACCCGGGCGGGGGAGAGACAGCCGCCTGAGCCACATGGAGCGGCTCTTGGAGCAGGTGCTCCAGCGAGGTGCGCCCCAGGAGGGGCGCTCTCGCAGAGGGAGGTCAGGCACTCCCTCCACAGTGCATTGTGCACTGTCCATTGCTTCCTCCTTACCAGAGGATAGCTTTGGTGACCAGGACTGGGCTGGTCAAGAAGAGGGGACGATGGCTGAAGATCTCGGGAGTATGCAAGGGGTGCAGGAACAGGAAGAGCTGCTTGGTGTAGTGGACCGCTACGTGGCAACCCCACGTGCAGGAAGACCGTTAGAAGCCAAACTAGCGGCCAGCATCAACCCCCTCTCCAACAGGGCTCTACAGGAGCAGGTGGTCAATGATGCTTTAGAAACATATACAGCGCCGGAGAACTGTGAGTCCCTCAAAGTGCCAGCGGTAAACAGCCAAATCTGGGGGCATGTTGGGGCAAACATCCGACACCACGAGCTAAAACTGCAGCGGGTCCTCAGGCTCCTGACGTCAGCCATCACTTTGTTTGCTCATTCCGTGGACAACACCGAGATGACCACCACTCAACAGGATACTCTCGCGCTGTTGTGCAATACGCAATTTGAGATTAACAACCTGCGTAAAGAAATAATAAAATCTGCCCTCAATCCTAAATTTGCGGGGTTGTGCAAAACCCCAGCCTCTGAGCCAGACATACTGCTCTTTGGCAATGACCTCCCTAAGCGAATGAAGGATATGACCGAGGCCTCAAAAACTCATGGTCTCATGAAGGCAGGGCACGGGAGGAGCAAACCTAGAGCAATAAACACCAAGTGGCAGCACCCTGTCGCGTCCACCAGTCGACGTCTACCATATAGGACTGGTGAAAGCTCGGGGTCCGCATTCTATCACTGTAAGTCTTTTTTAGACCAGGGCCCAGAGCGGACCCCATGGAAAATGCGCCACCCCCCAACGTCAACGCCACATCAGGCAACACGCAAGCCTTGTGGGACCGGCGGGAACCAGAGGAAATACCCATAACCATGGAGGTAGTTGGGTCTGGTTCCTACCAGCATATAGAAAGAAGGGGCTTAATACTAACAGGGGGGAGATTACACCAGTTTAAAGCAGCATGGGAGTCTATCACGAGTGATCAGTATATACTCAATGGCATTAGTGGATACAAAATAAAATTCATAACAGGTAAATTGCCACCAGTTCAACATTTACCCCAAAGGGTATTTTCCCTCTCAGTGAAAGAAAAACGAGAGGGACAAGTTGAACTGATGAGACTAATTACAAAGGGTATCATTGAAAAAACAAAACATGAACCCTTGGAATTTGTATCAAATATATTTACTAGGGACTTCCGGTGGCGCTATGGAGGCTTGAGTCCAGCGCCAACTAGCTCCGTGCCGAAGAAATTTAAAACGGGAGAAAATCGGGTCTTACCTGCAGCGATCGCGATCTGAACGGCTGCCTGCGTGACGTCATCAGGCGCGCGACTTTAAGATATGTCGTCGGTACAACATACCCCCCCCCGTGGGACAAAAAAAGCCGGTAAAGGGAGACCGCAGAAGGAAGAGGAAGGCCTTACAGAGGCCTCGACCTCAGTTACAACAACGGCCCAGGAAGACCCTTCGAAGAAAGCGAAACCGAAAAAGTCTGAAATGGAGGAACTTAAAATTTTTCTCTCTGCAGAAATGAAAACCTTTGGAGAGAAGTTTGGAGAGAAGTTTAAAGAGGAACTTGACTCTTTTAAGGTAGATTTTAAAGCAGAAATGCTTTCTACCGTTAAACAAATGCTGGAAATCTGGAAGAAGACGAGGGAGGAAGAGATCAAGGATCAGATGGAAGTGCTGGAAACCAGGCTTGTTTCGGTGGAAACGAAGGTGGACCCCATTTATCACATACTTGATCAGCATAGAACAGTGATAACCGAACTTGAGAATTCGGTGACGACAAGTGTGG
The DNA here is from genome assembly GCF_010909765.2 of Amblyraja radiata. NCBI lineage: Eukaryota > Metazoa > Chordata > Chondrichthyes > Rajiformes > Rajidae > Amblyraja > Amblyraja radiata. Next base: position 20,140,577 of record NC_045971.1, read on the forward strand.
AAACAGTAAGTCGACTCCTTATTGAAAATCAACGCCTCTCCGATATGGTGATCAAATTAAATGATAAGTGTATTGATTTGGAGGGGCGTCAAAGACGTAAGAATCTAAGAATTGTAGGGGTGAAAGAAGGAAGTGAGAAGGAAATGGGTACGCGGGATTTTGTGGCAGACCTACTACAAAAAGCCTTAAAATTGGATTACAAACCTTCACTCGGTCGAGCTCATAGAGCGCAGGGACGTCGTATACAAGATGATGGCCGTCCAAGACAAATTATCGTAAAGGTACAATTGGATCATGAATTTGATGATTTAATGAAGAAAATTGTTCGAGGTGGACAGCTCCTTTTTGAAGGTGCGAGATTCAGTATTTATCGAGATTATCCGGCAGAAGTATTCAAGAAAAGAGCGCTGTTCACTGAGACAAAGAGAATACTGAAGGAGGTACCTGATCTGAAATACAGTTTGTTTTACCCCGCAAGACTAAGAGTCTTCTACAAGTCCAAGGAGCACTTTTTTACAGACCATGAAAAAGCACTGGAATATGCCAAAAAAGTCAATAACACGACCATAGACGGAAGAATTTACATTACCCCTTAGGAGTCAAGCCAGATCTAAAAGGACCTTTAAAGTTCTTTTAAGAGCTTTAAGGACATTCGGAAACCGAAATGGACGGAGGACATTGGATAAAACCGTGATCTTTGTATTTTTGTTTATTAATCAATATTATTATCTGTATATTCATGCCTAACTATATATGTAACAACTAATACTTATTAAATATCTATATTACCACTAAATTTATTAACATTAACATTTCTCATAAAAATTTAATACTGTATATGATTGATAACAATGATTAATAATTAATAGTCTTTGATTAACGTAGAAATGAATTACATACTTATATTATATAGGAAGATATGCAAGAGGTAAATTAGATTACGTCATTAAAAAAGTTTAACGGTTTTTCTCTTTATTTTTCGATTTAAAATTAAATTTATAGATTTAGCGAAAAAATTAATATGATAAGTGAGAATAATAACGTTGGGAATTTTTGCTGTTTTTGAACTTTTCTGCAGGGTCACGTGTTTGTGTATGTATGCATATGGGTATATATGTATATATATGTATATGTATATATATATATATATGTGTGCATATTGTGTGTGTGTACGTATGGATATGTAAATAAGTTTGTTACTCCCAAAGAAGTTATTTGAATGTTAGAAATAATCTTTTTTTTTCTTCGGGCACGGAGCTGGAAATTTTTTTTTTTACAAAGGCTACGGAAGTCTTTAGAATTCTAGCCACGTTAGTGTGGCTATCACTAACTACACTAATTGTAGATGTAGTTCTTTTTCTTTCACCCTATACTAACCAACTCTATCACTTTTTTCACTTTAAATATTTTTATAATTTAATGTTTGAATGGAAAAATAAGACTAATACAAGGAGATGTGTTCGGAAGAGCGATGTATATGATTTTAAATTCATCTATTTGAGGTTCGGGAGCAGGGTCAGGTTCTATGTGTTGTACCTTCTGCTCGGTTATAGACCACCTTAGAAACAATATGCAAGATGTTAATATGATAAGAGGGGGTCAGGGAATAACATTTTGTAGTTGGAATGTCAAGGGAATTAATGAACCAATTAAAAGAGGTAAAGTTTTGGCACATCTAAATTTAATCAAAACAGATATAATATTTCTACAAGAAACACACCTTAAAAAGGAATCCCAACATAGACTTAAAGCTAAGTGGATCGCTGAATCATATCATTCCTCCTTTTCCCATAAGTCCAGAGGAGTTGCAATACTAATTCGTAAAGGAATACCTTTTAAGAACTCTTCAACAATAGTGGATATTGATGGTAGATATATTATATTAGTTGGAGAGTTAAATGGAGAAAAAATGATTCTTCTTAATGTTTATGGGCCTAATTTTGATAACCCCAAGTTTTTTAATAAAACATTTAATAAAATTCCTGAATTTACACAATATAAATTAATAATTGGAGGAGACTTCAATTGTACACTAGATCCATACTTAGACAGATCATCAAGGCAAAAAAAAGTAAAATCTCAATCAAGTGTATTTCTAAATTCATTTATTAATACCACTAATATTAAGGATATCTGGAGAATAGAAAACCCAACTGGACGGGAATATTCATTTTACTCACCAGTACACAAAACATACTCAAGAATAGATTATTTTTTAGTTGACTCTACGTTTATCCCATTTATTTATAATTCAAAATACCATAACATTATAATCTCAGATCACGCACCTGTAACATTCATGATTAAATTAAATGGAATGTCCGAGAAACAAGCATATTGGAGATTTAACCCACAAATTTTGAACGAAAGATCATGCCAGGAATATATTATTAAACAGATTCAAATATTTTTTGAGGTAAATGACAACCCTGAAACACCTACTTCTCTTATGTGGGAAACGTTTAAAGCGTATGTTCGAGGTACATTAATTTCTGCTCAAGCATTTTATAATAAAGAGAACAGGATTAAGCAACAAACATTGGAAATTGAAATCAAGCAACTAGATATAGAAAATGCGAGAATGCCATCTACTTTAAAACATAATAAAATTGCGGTATTGAAATATAAATTAAATAAAATGTATTCAGAACAAGTAATAAAACTTTATCAAAAAACCAAACAACTACATTTTGAATTTGGAGACAAACCACAAAAATTATTAGCACGTCAGTTACGAAAAATGGAAGGGGAAAAAACAATTCATAAAATTAGAACAGAGACAGGAGAATTATTAAAAATGCCCAAGGATATAAATGATAGATTTCTCCAATACTATCATAACCTTTATTCAACTAAAACCGTAGCACAATCAGAAGGAATAGCAGATTTTTTAATAAAATGTAATTTAAAAGGTTTAGATTCAAACGATAGAGAATTATTAGAAAGGGAGATTACGATAAAGGATATTGAGGAGTCTATTGGCTCTTTAAAAAATGGTAAAGCAGTAGGACCAGATGGTTTAGGTTCCGAATTTTATAAAAAATTTTATGATTTGCTTAGCCCACGTTTACAAAGACTGTATGAGTATATCTATACTCAACAGAAACTTCCAGACACTTTAAATGAATCAATAATAACACTTATTCCTAAAGCTGATAAAGATCTGGAAGACCCGGGATCATACAGAGCAATTGCACTTTTAAATACAGATCAGAAAATTTTAACTAAAATACTAGCGCATAGATTAGGTACAGTGATGAATAAATTAATACACCCTGACCAAACAGGCTTTATTCAGAAACGGTACTCATATTATAATCTAAGAAGATTATTTAATATTATATATTCTAAGAGAATTATTAATGAAGATCTAGCAATAATTTCACTTGACGCTGAAAAAGCATTTGATCAGGTCGAATGGCCTTATTTATTTTCGGTGATGGAAAATATGCAGCTAGGGGAGAAATTCTGTACATGGATAAAACTGTTATATACAAATCCCACGGCTAGAATACTTACAAACCAAAGGTTGTCACCTAAATTTAGCCTATCTAGAGGTTGTAGACAAGGATGCCCATTATCTCCATTATTATTTGCGCTTGCTATTGAGCCACTGGCAGAAAGAGTTAGGGGGCATCCGGAAATACATGGGTATAACACAAAGGACACAGTGAATAAAATTTCTCTATACGCAGATGATGTATTAATTTACATTACAAAACCAGAAATTAGTATTCCAAACTTATTAAAGCTAATAACCCAATTTGGTTCACTTTCAGGATACAGAATAAATTGGAATAAAAGTGAAATTATGCCAATAAGGGAACATAACAAACAGACAATACAACAATTTCCATTTAAAATAGTAAATGAAAAATTTAAATATCTAGGTATTTATGTAACTAAGATATATACATCATTATTTAAAGCAAATTTCCCCCCATTACTGAACAAACTACATAAGAATATTCAATACTGGAAAACACTTCCTATCTCAATGGTAGGCAAAATCAATGCCATAAAAATGATTTTTTTACCGCAAATACTATATCTTTTTCAGACAATTCCGATATATCTGGCAAAAAACTTTTTTAAAAAATTGGACTCTATTGTTAATGATTTTATCTGGGATTATAAGAATCATAGGATAAACAAAAGACACTTGTGTAAATCAAAAATAAATGGAGGCTTGGTTTTACCCAATTTTTTGTTTTATTTCTGGGCAGTTAACATTAAAAATATGAATTTCTGGTTGGAAGAAATAGATCATCAACCAGACTGGTTAAAAATGGAAAAGGAAGATTGTTTACCTTTTGATATCGGTTCGATATTATTTGCTACGTCTAAATTAAACAAAAAAATTTATAGGGAAAACCCTATAATATTTAGTGCTATACGAATCTGGAAACAATTAAAAAAGACATTAAAATTAGATAATTTATCACTTTTTCTTCCAATTGTGAATAATCCTTTGTTTAAGCCTTCATGGTTGGACGGGGGTTTTACACAATGGAAGAATTATGGAATTAAAAATATGGGACAACTTTACAAGGAAGGTACTTTTCTGACATTTCAGGAATTGCAACAGACTTATGGACTTCGAGGAAATGATTATTTCAGATATCTTCAACTTAGAGATTATGTAAAATCGAACTCCCAAAATTTTCGAATTAGAAATTCAGAAATTCTTGATGAATGTTGGAACAAACATCCTAATACAGAAAAATTAATATCTTATATATACAATATTTTATTAGACAGTGACATTCCCTCGACGGACTTACACAGACAAACATGGGAAAAAGAATTAAATCAAGTAATAACGAAAGATACTTGGGAAGAAAGTTTGCAACACATACATCAGTGTTCACTAAACGCCAGACATTCTCTAATACAATTTAAAGTAATACATAGGTTACATTATTCAAAAACAAAACTACATAAAATTTTTCAACATATCTCACCTATATGTGATAAATGTCAACATTTAGAAGCTACATTATCTCATATGTTTGCAAACTGTATAAAAATAAAAAAATTCTGGGTAAATATTTTTAGTATAATATCTAAAGTAACCAGCATACAATTGGACCCAGATCCAAAATTAATAATACTCGGAATATTAGAATTAAATCAAACACTTAGAACAACACAAAGAAACTTTATTGATTATAGTTTAATAACAGGAAAAAAATTAATTCTAAAATTTTGGAAAGGCCCTACGGTCCCCACAATCAAAATGTGGATTATAGAAATGACGGAGACCTTAAACGTGGAAAGAATCAGATTTTCCCTGTTGGATAAACAGGAATCATTCGTTGGAACATGGTCTCCTTTTATTGATTACTTAAAGGGTCAGAATGGTTCAGCACAGGAACCTGACTAGCACGCGGGCTAAAGAATGGATGAAATATTATACTCTGAAATGTACGAAAATATCTCGAATGAAGTCTTTTTTATTTTAACAAATTTTTCCATTCTTCTCTAACTACCTTTTTTTTTTTTTTTGTTTGTTGTTTTTGTTTTTTGTTTGTGTTGTCTTTCTTTTCTTTCTTTACTTCATCTATCTCTTTAGTTCTATCTAGTTTAAAAAAAAAAAAAGGTAAAAAGTATTGGAGACAATGTAATAATAATTGACATGTAATGATGTATTTTGGTTATGTACCTATCTCCAATAAAAAATATTTTCAAAAAAAAAAAAAAAAAAAAAAAAAAAAAAAAAAAACTTGAATACATAGGATAAGTAACTGAGGAAAGCCATGCTAGTAAAAAAAAATAAAAAGAACAAATATATTTACTAAAACCAAAAAAGATGGTGGATGTCGCATCATCATTGACTTAACATCACTAAATATGTGTGTTAAGTATATATATTTCAAAATGGAAACGTTTGTTACTGCCAAACAACTAATTTCCAAAGGATACTACATGGCAAGCATTGATCTTAAAGATGCTTACTATTCAGTACCTATTCACAAGGATCATCGCAGATACATGAAGTTTACCTGGATGGGGCAATAATGGCAGTTTAAAGCGTCACCCAATGGTTTAACATCAGCCCCAAGACTATTCACCAAGATACAAAAATGAATGAATGAATGAATGAATACGTTTATTGTCATTGCACAATACTGTGCAACGAAATTCCATTACATCTCCTCCGGTTAAAAAAAAATACAAACACGACAACCATTGACACATATGTACACTTATTAGTAAAAATAAATAGGTGTTTTAAAAGAATTTAAAAGAATTTAAAAGAATTTGGCGGCATTTCTTAGAATTACATTTTGCTTCCCCAGCATTCTCTGTTGGAATTTAGCTCTTTTATCGCACATGGGTAGAAACTATTCTGAGTCCTGAATCGCCTCCCAGAGGGTAGCAGAGTAAAAAGGTGGTTGGCAGGGTGGGATGTGTCCTGCTTGATATTTGTGGCCCGGCACAAGCATCGGGCCCTATATATGTCATCCAAGGAGGGCAGTTGGGCGTTTGTAATGTTCTGCGCAGTTTTTATAATTCCCTGCAACGCCCTTCTCTCAGCCACAGTACAGCTAGCAAACCACACCAGGATTCCATAGGAGAGGATACTCTCCACGGCGCATCGGTAGAAGGACAACAGCAGCGGCTGTGAGACGTTTGCTCTCCGCAGAGACCTCAGGAAATACAGCCGCTGATGTGACTTCTTCACGAGAGTGACGGTGTTCATTTGCCATTTAAGGTCCTGGGAGATGTTTATTCCCAGGAACTTAAAGCCAGTGATTCTCTCCACCATGTCTCCTTTGATGTATAAAGGAGCAGGTTCCTCTCTCCTCTTCCTCCTGAAGTCAACGACCAGCTCTTTCGTCTTCGATGGATTGAGTACCAGGTTGTTTTTGGTACACCAGACAGTCAGTTTTTGGACTTCATCCCTGTAGGCAGACTCGTCGTTGTTGCCTATCAGTCCCACCACAGTCGTGTCGTCCGCAAACTTAATGATCCTATTTGTACTGTGTGTTGGTATACAATCATAAGTGTATATTGTGTACAAAATGGGACTCAGCACACAACCAGCCTTGGCAATATTAAGAAGACAAAAATATATTGTCATGGCATATCTTGGTGATATCTTAATAGTAGGCAAAACCATGGAATTGACTATGTCAGCTGTATCAGCTACCAAACAGTTGTTCGAAACCTTGGGATTTGACTTGCATCCAGATAAATCTAAGTTGAAGCCATCCACAACTATGGACTACTTGGGCTTCACAATTAATTCAGTCCATATGACTGTAACTTTGCCAAGAGACAAAACAGTTGCATTGGCACAATCATACAACAATCTAATGGTCAACAAACGACCAACTATTCGACAAGTAGCAAGAGTAATTGGGAAAATGGTAGCAGCATTTCCGGCTACGCAATTCAGACCTTTGCACTATCAAAACTTACAAAGAGCAAAGGTACAGGCACTAAAATGACATGCAGGTCATTATGATCGTGTCATGAAGTTACCCACTGAAGCAATTTCAGAACTACAGTGGTGGGCAGAAAACGTTTGGCATAGTTTCAGCCCTATTATCATCACTAACCCTACGCTAGTTATCCAAACAGATGCCAGTGCTCAAGGCTGGGGAGCAACTAACGCCATATCCAGCACAGGTGGTAGGTGGACTAACCCTGAGTCGTCATTACTACTTACACTGGGCATAAATTATCTAGAGATGTTGGATGCCTTCTATGGTTTAAAAGCATATGCACAAATATGCATCACTTGCATGTTCGGTTACAAATAGATAATACTACGGTGGTGGCCTACATTAACCATATGGGCGGCATAAAATCGTTATCATGTGACAAGTTGGTTAACACAATTTGGCAATGGTGTGTCGAAAGACATATTTGGCTATCCGCAACTTACCTACCAGGTAAGCTAAATACAGTGGCAGACACCAGGTCATGTAAATTTAATGACAACATCGAATGGATGTTAAACCCCAAAATATTTGCAAAAATTGTCAAGCAATATGGCACGCCAGATATCGATTTATTCGCATCAAGGCTAAATCACCAGGTACCTATGTATGTCGCCTGGGAACCAGACCCTGAGGCAGCAGCGGTAGATGCGTTCGCGCTGGATTGGGGAAATTTCTTCTTCTATGCATTTCCTCCCTTCTGCCTCATTAGTTGGGTACTACGCAAAAGACAAATGGACTCTGCCTCAGGTATTTTGATAGTACCCGACTGGCCTACTGTAGATGAGATATGCATGTGCCTTTAATATAGTTACCTCATCACTACTAACCACTCCCCATATCACAAGTATAATTACAACCTCCCCACCCACATATCGCTCTCTAGTTTCCGTGACAGACCACGTACAGCTAGTGCTCTCTGTAATGCTACAGTATGAATAAAATGAAGTAAAGTTACAGTGTGTCGATAACACATCTTTACATGGTGTCATGCCTCTTACCCTTGCGCCTCCTGTTTATCGGTTGTTTATTTAATTTTTCCCCAGTTTTCTTTCCCCCCCTCTTATTTCCTCGTTATGGCCACTTCTTGCCGCAAACCCGATGTGCTCGTTTTTGATTCAGACATTGCCCATCGATGGGATGTCTTTAGACGTGACTTCGACCACTATGTCACAATCGCTCATCCTGCCGCCACCCCTGAGGTCAAAGCTTCTCTGCTTCTCAACCTGGCTGGTCCCGATGCCCTGGCTCGGTCAGACTTCTTCATCTACGCTGCGGGTGAATCTGCTCGGGACCCGGTATGTTTATTGGCTAAGTTTACCACGATTTGCGACATTCCCTCTAACTGCATTTTAGAACGTTTTACACTGTTCGGGCGGCATCAGCACCCTGGTGAATCTGCCGAGAATTATGTCGCTGCGTTGCGACACCTGGCCAGGCGGTGCCGCCTTGACACGCTGACCCCCGAGGAGCTGACCAGGGACCTTCTGGTTTACGGCCTCCGCGATGAAAAGCTAAGGGCTGAACTTTTGCGCAGGCCCGACCTGTCTTTTAACGAAGCTATGCATGCCTGCCGTTTAGCTGAAGCTGTCACCTTGGCGGTGTCACCGGCTGATCAGGACATTAACTTTGCCAGCGTTACCAGCCGTCGGCGGAACACGACCCCGCCATGACCCCCGGGGTCTGGCACTGCTCCCGGGGGATGCGCCCAGCAAAGGGGCCCCAATTGTAACTTTGCCACTCATCAGTACAATGTATGCCCTGCTTTGTAAAACGTGCAATTACTGCAAGAAACTGAACCATTTTTTCTGCTGCCTGCCATTCCCGTGGGAAGCCTGTTGCTGCTCCAAGGCGTATGTTAAACAACTTGGAGCAAGCTGATAGCGAGCTCGGTTCCCAGTACCATCTCAACGAACTCCCTGTGTCTGAATCTGGGTCCTCTCAGGGGGAGACCAGCATATTTTCTCTGTTGGATGCACCTGCTGTGATAACAGACCCTTCAGTTCGTGTAACTGTGAACAACTCGACCTTCACTGCTAAGATTGATACCGGAGCTGTTGCAAATGTTATGTCAACAAGCCTCTTCAGAAAGATAAGGACTAATGAGCAAGTTACATCTGATCGCTCCACTTTACATGCCTACGGGGGAGGGGTGCTTGTTCCTGTGGGAAAGGCAACTCTGCGCTGCAAGATACTGGAAACCTCTCGGCCCCTCACTTTCTATCTTCTCGATTCCAACTGCATTACCCTTGGGCATCCAAGCATGCCAGGACTTGGGCCTGGTCTCCTTCCACCGTGACATCCACAAGGTGCAGGCCCTAATGGACCCGTTGACTGAATATCCTGACCGCTTTGATGAAGAGCTGGGCAAGCTGCCCTGCAACTATAAGATTGTAGTCGACCGCAAGGTCGAGCCAGTGGTCCATGCGCCACACCGTGTTTCCTTCGCCATGAAGCACAAAGTAGAATTCACGCTGCACAGCATGGTAAAAATGGGCATCATAAAGGCGGTCAGCGAACCCACCAGGTGGGTCTCCACCATGGTTGTTGCTGCGAAAAAGGACAAAAGCGAAATACGCATTTGCATCAACCCCAAAGACCTAAACCTTGCCATTAAACGCCCGCACTACCCCATGAGAACAGTAGAGGACGTCGCTGCACAGGTTGGTCCGGCCACAATCTTTTCTGTCCTCGATGCCAAGAGCTCCTTCTGGCAGATACCGCTTGACGAGCAGTCCTCCGACCTGACAACTTTCAGCACCCCCTTCGGCAGATTTAAGTTCCTCCGAATGCCATTCGGAATCAACTCTGCCAGCGAGGTGTTCCAACGGACAATGGAGCAGCTGTTTGCCGGTCTACCGTGTGCCATCATCGTTGACGACATCCTGGTCTATGGTAAGGATGTCGCTGAGCACGACTTCAACCTCCGCCAAGTCCTAGACCGGGCCCGGAAGATCAACTTGAAACTAAACCCCAAGAAGTGCCGATTCCGCGTCCCGGAGGTCACATATGTTGGACATGTATTCACAGCCTCGGGGCTGAAACCCGACCCGCAGAAAACGGCTGCCATCTCCGGGATGTCATCACCTACTGATGTGCCCAGCCTGCAACGTTTCCTGGGCATGGTAAACTACCTGGGGAAGTTCATCCCCGACCTCAGCGAGCTCAGCGCACCCCTGAGGGATTTGATAAAGAAGGACACGGCCTGGGCTTGGTTCCCTCAACACCAGAAAGCCTTCGACATTCTTAAATCAAAGCTAATCAGTACCCCTACACTTAAATGTTTTGACCTGCAGCGTCCCATTATCATCACCTGCGACGCCTCTCAGTTCGAGCTCGGTGCCACTTGCCTACAGCTCCATGACGGCCTGCAGCTGCCTGTCTCCTTCGCGTCCCGTACCATGACCCCTGCCGAACAGCACTACGCACAGACCGAGAAGGAGTTACTGGCCGTGGTGTTTGCCTGCTCCAAATTCAAGGACTACATTCTAGGCAACACTTTCACCATCGAAACTGATCACCAGCCGCTTGTCGCCATCCTCAACAAATCGATCCATGTTGCCTCATCCCGACTGCAGCGCATGATGCTGCAGCTCCAGCGCTTCACTTTCGAAGTTGTTTATCGTAAGGGCAAAGACATGTTCATGAGCGACACGCTGTCCCGCGCCCCACTAACATCCACCGATCGCCACCCCTATGAAATGTCTGACCTGATGGTGCTCAATGTGAATATTGTCCCTTCACAGCAGATGAAGTCCCTGGTCGAGCACACTGCCGATGATCCTGCCCTGCAACAGCTTGCTGCCATCATCCAGCAGGGCTGGCCCGACCGTCGTTCCGCTTTGCCGGCTGGTGCCGTGCCCTACTTCCTGGTCCGTGATGAGCTCGTACTACACGACGGCGTGGTTGTTAAAGGACACAAGGTTGTTGTGCCTGCTGCACTGCACGACCACTATTTTCAGGCCGCTCACTGCGGTCAATCAATCAATCAATCAATCAATCAATCAATCAAGCACTTTATTCATCCCCGAGGGGCAATTTAAAAGGGCGCATTACAGTAGCTTTTTAAAAAAAAAGAAAGGGACACAATCAACGAAGCGACAAACATTCAAAGCTACTCTCTGCACCGACCGGTCGACCGCACGAGCAGTGACCCGGCAAGGATTGGGTTGTCAGCAGCGATACAATAATAAAAAACACACAAAATGTAACACAAACATCCACCACAGCATTCATCACTGTGGTGGAAGGCACAAAAATTTGGCCAGTCCACCTCCCTTTCCCCACCCCCCGTGGACAGGACCAGAGTCCAAAGTCAGTCCAGGATCGGCTCTTCCTCACCGGAGACAGCGGCTTTAGATTGTTGTAGGCCGCAGGCCGGCGGTCAAGATTTAAAGTCCCCGCCGCAGCCAGAAGCACCGTAGACTGCAGGGTCGGCGGTCGAAGCTCCCCTCCCGGGGTGATGGTAAGTCCATGCCGGCCCCGCGGTAGAAGTTGGCCGCGGGTCGGCAGTGGTGGCTTCTTCTTCCCCCGGGTCCCCTACGAGGGATCCCGGGCTGTAGACGTCGCACCAGCTGGAGCTCTGCAGACCGCGACTTCAGGCTGCCGGCAGCCCCGGGCCAGTGAAACGGAGCGCTCCCCTCCAGCGAGCCCCAGCGAGGGTTCACCCGCTCCACAACGAGAGTCCACGCTGCGCCCGCCGCTGAAGCCCCGGGCACGTCTCCGGGAAAGGCCGCGCCGATCCTTGATGTTAGGCCACGGGGGAGGCGACCGAAGCGGTTTCCCCCTTACCCCCCCACACCACCCCCCACACAAGACACACAAAAAACATTAAATACATACTTTAAAACATACTAAAAAATAAAAAAAAGTTGAAAAAACTGACACACTGCTGACATGGCTGCTGCCAGAACAGCGCCCCCGGAGTACGCAATTCTGGGGCCGAAGCCACCTTGTCTCACGCCCAGGGCCAGTTCTACTGGCCTGGTATGGCTCAATACATCCGGGAGAGGGTCTCCTCGTGTTCCACCTGCAACAGTCTCGCCCCCCACCAGCAACGACAGCCGCTTCTGCAGCAGGCTGCACCCGAACTGCCCTGGATGGCGGTTGCTACTGACATTTTCGAGTGGCGAGGCAAATACTTCCTGGTCCTCGTCGACTCCTACTCCAACTGGTTCGAGGTTGACCAGCTGCATTCCCTCACCTCTTCGGCCGTTGTCGATAAGCTGCGCCGCCATTTCTCTACCTTTGGCACCCCGGCCAGCCTGCAGTCGGACAACGGCAGCCAATTCACGAGCTCCGAGTTTAGGGCTTTCGTTACCAGCTGGAACTTCCGCCACTTCACCAGCAGCCCTGAGTACCCGCAAAGCAACGGTCTGGCCGAGCGCGCCGTCCGCAGTGCAAAGAACTTGCTGGAACAATGTCGCTTGTCTAACTCCGACTTCTTCCTAGCCCTCCTTAACCTTCGCTTGACCCCGCATCCCCTCCTGCCTTTCTGCCCTTGTCTTCTCCGTCCCCTCCCAGCTCCCCCGTTCCAGTTCGGCCGTCTGCACCTGTTCCACTTCTTCCTGCAGGGAGGGAAGATGGCGAGATGCGAACCCGGTCGGGACGTGTTGTCAAGCCGCCTGTCCGCTATGGCGACTTTGCTTAACCGTTTCTAGCGCATGAGACGTGGTCGCCCTGTCACTACTTTGTTTGCCTTTCGTTTCCAAGGGGAAGGATGTAGATGAGATATGCATGTGCCTTTAATATAGTTACCTCATCACTACTAACCACTCCCCATATCACAAGTATAATTACAACCTCCCCACCCACATATCGCTCTCTAGTTTCCGTGACAGACCACGTACAGCTAGTGCTCTCTGTAATGCTACAGTATGAATAAAATGAAGTAAAGTTACAGTGTGTCGACAACACTTCTTTACACCTACGCAGCCATGGTTCCCGATACTGCATGACATGGTTGTTGGAACTCCGATGACATTTCCCAGTGACCCAGAATTATTAAAACACCCAGTGTCTGGCATAAGCCACCCATGCCATGAAAAAATCAAACTCCTGGTTTGCAGATTCTGAACAGACCATTGCTGGGACTGGGATTATCAGAACAAACTGTCGACACCATGTCAGCATCCCTCCGAACATCCACCAAAAAACAGTACTTGACCAATATCAAAAAATGGGAAAAGTACTGCCTGGATACAGGGACCACCTACACAACTGCATCAGTCACCAACGTACTGGAATTCCTGGCCAAACTTCACTACGAAGAAGGACTCAGCTACAGTGCCATCAACACAGCGAGAAGTGCCCTGTCTGCCTACTTAACACTAGCACCAGGACAACAGGCCATGGGATCTCACCCGCTGGTGGTAAAATTAATGAAAGGCATTTACAATACCAACCCCCCTAGACCAAGGTACACCCATATATGGGATGTCAGTGAGGTCCTGACTTACCTCAGGGGATGGCCACCAGCCAGATCCCTCAGCCTGGAACAATTGACACTCAAAACACTCATGTTAATGGCACTTGTATCCGCACAGAGGGTCCAGTCTCTACATCGGTTACGACTGGACAACATGATTACAGCTCCAGACCAGATCTCGTTTATGATCCAGGGACTGATCAAACAGAGCAGGCCAGGAACGCCTAGTCCAGTCGTGATATTCCGGGCTTACCCAGCAGAACCACGGTTATGTGTCATGACCCACCTACTATCTTATATAGACACAACTAACAATATTCGAGGGAGTGAAAATGGCCTTGTGGGTCAGTCATAAAAAACCTCATGGTCGGGTGACGAGCCAAACCATTTCGAGATGGCTCAAGCAGGTGCTAAAAGCTGCCGGGATTGACACTTGTATAAATCTCACTCTACCAGGGCAGCATCCACGTCAACGGCGGAAAGAATGAACGTGCCGATGGACCACATCCTGGCTACAGCAGGATGGGCAAGGGAAACCACGTTCAGGACTTTTTATCACAAGCCGTTGGCAAAACCTGTATTATATGCAGAAACAATTTTACAGTCTGCAAATATTTAATTTAAGCTCGGGGGAGCAATTTTCTTTTTGTTGTTATTGTTAATAAATACCGTTTTTGTATTTCATAAACAGATTCATTGGTTGATTACGATAACACACTTCCTCCCTCAAAGACTTCGGCAGTGATGTAGTAATAACTGTTACACGGTTTGAAATCACAGAGCTTTGAAATCTTCACGGAATCACTCACATGACTCCGAAGTAAAATAGTAAGATTAAACGAGAATTTACCAGTTTGAAGTTTGATCTGTATTTTATGAGGAGTTACGATGAGGGATTACGTGCCCTCCGCTCCCACCCTGAATAATATGGGTCAAATTCATAAACTGATGTCTCCTTGTCTTTACTATGTTTACTTCAATAACTGTGTCTATCTGTGATTCCACACCGCTCCTTTGAAGTATGCCGCGCATGCGTACTGAGCGGGTTCTTCACGTAATCCCTCATCGTAACTCCTCATAAAATGCAGATCAAACTTCAAACTGGTAAGTCCTCGTTTAATCTTACTATTTTATTGGCCACTCACTCATAGGCAACACCAGGAACTTCGTTCCATTTTGCCACTCCGAATACTGATCAAGGTCTTGAGGGCTGGCACCTCTGGTGATTACATCAGCGAAGTTTTGTGGGCCAGAAATCCACCGCCAGTCCTCAATGTTGGTGCTTGTTTGAATCTCTCCAATCCGATTGGCGAAGAATGTCTGAAATCCGTAGCTTTCTCGCTGTATTGCACCAAGGATTGTTTGGCTATCCACAAGATGATACCACTTCTCTACTTGAATTCGACTGTGTATCTCGAAATACTTCCTTAAGCGTGAGGCGAACACTGCTCCGCACATCTCTGCTTTAACAGCGTCTCCTCTGTGGTCCAAAGGAGTTAACTTGGCCTTGGATTCCACAAGTCTGACAATTGGGCCATGGTCTGAATCCCATCTCAGGTAGGTGTGCTCACTTCCGTCAGAAAAGGTGATTCCCAAGGGTTCAGTTGCGGAGCAAGAGGGAGTCAGTGCCCTGACGAACTTAACTTTTCCAAGTTGTACATACTCTTCAAAGAGCTTAATTGCATCCTCCCTGAGTCCATCTGAGAGTGCCATGTCCCATGTGTCTCTGACCGAACAGCTTCCCTCTTTTGCTTCTTGGAAAGCTCTGCGTACTAGAATCGCTCCCTTTTGCTTAACAGGAGTCACTATGCCGATGGGGTCATATAGCCCTGCTACCTGGCTGAGAAGCTCTCTTCTTTTTAGGGGATTTGGCTTCTGAGTTTTGATTTGCTCTTGTAGAAGACCTTGACCAAGCCGCATCTTTTTCTTTCTCTTGGAGAAATTGATTCCCACCATAACATGGAGCATGTCCTCTTCAACAATGTAGCCCAGACCAAGTGCCTTGTTATCACCATCATGCATTTGGTTTGGTAGGATCATGGACTTTGTTTTGCTTTTCTTTAAAGCATCACTGTCCTCCTTCCTCCCACTTTGGCCAGACAGAACCCAAGGCTTGAGCTCAAACCCACCAGCTTTTACGATACGTTCCACATTTGCTGTGATGATTCTCAACTGGTCGAGGCTGTTGTGAGATGTGAGGATGTCGTCAACATAGCTGTCTTTCTGGAGTACTTGCTGCTCATCCTTGAGGTGGGTAAAAGAAGGAAGTTAGCAGTCTCACGCATTGCCAACTGCGCAATGCACCCCGCAGGTTTGTCTCCGATGTTCACTCTTGTGATAGCATACTCTCCCAGCTCCTCATCCTCGGAATCTCGCCAGAGGAATTTGTGTAAGTGTACTTCACGGTCCTCCAACCAGACTGAGTTATACATCTTCTTTATGTCTCCCAGAGCAGCATAGATTCCGCCTCTGAATCTGAGGAGGACGGCGCGAATTTGGTTGAGGACGTCTGGACCTTTCATCAGCAAATCATTTAAGCTGGCACCATTGCACTTTTGGCTGCTGTTCCACACTAGTCTCACTGGGGTCGTGACAGAGTGGGGGTTTGGAGCAATAAGGTGACTCACATACCACACTGGTCCCTTCCAGTTTGCAATCATGTCTTTGGACAATTTGATTGCAGCCTTTCGGTCCACCATGTCGTGCACCTGAGCTGTGTAGGCACTTTTCCATTCAGGTTCTCTGGATAGCTGCCTCTCCGTCCTGAGAAATGTGGCTTCCACTGTCCTTTTATTATTTGGTAGAGAAGCTGGGTCTTCCAACCAAGGATAGCTAGCATGCCAATGTGGGTCTTTACTGTGACGGTCTCCTGTTACGTAGGTGAGGCCTTCCCTTACCACTTCGAGCTCTCTCTCTTCAGCAAGAGTCATATCTTTTCCGCCTGGCTGGCAGTTTCCACAGCGGCAACCCCCGCACTTTGGCTCGCATGCTGCTCCAATGCTATCCCACTTCCACCAATCCAAGAAGTCCCGATTGGCGGTTGACGTACGTGACTTCTGGACTTTGACGGCGACCTGTCCGTTTGGTTAAAGTTCCTCAGGGACCGCGTCAGTGAGCTCCTCATACTTTAAAGCAGCTGCTCTCATTGATCTTGCGAAGTGTGTTTTGGACATGTGGGCTGACATGGTAAGCTTCTCAAACAGCTCAGGATGACAACCTCCAACAGTCTTTCCCAGTGGTCCATCCCACAGAATGAGATCTCCAACAGTTCTAATCCTCTGAGGCGCTAGCTGACCTTCTCTATGGCTTATGAGCAAATGTATCTCTTTTGGTCTCACAAGTTCCTCAAGTGGGACGTCTGGAAAGAACTTTTGCAGCTGCTGTGGTGTCACATGTTTGTGAACATCTGCAATGCTGTCCAATCCATAACAAACTAACTGGTGCGACTAGAGTGTGCCCTTGGGAGTCTTCACTCGGTTCTTTAGAAGGTATAGCCTCGTCTCTACGTGGACCTTCATCCCCCCAACTCCATGGACGGTAAGCATGATGTCTTCACTCCTAAGGTTCAGTCTACTCGCAGCCTTGTGAGTTATGTAGTTGGTATCTGAAGCCAAGCCAATTAATGTCCCAACCTTTTGTCCAGCATTTGCTACGACCTCCAGAAGCATCATAATCACTGGATGCTCTTGCAGTCAACCTTCCTTTAGGAGGCTTGGCTGATGCTTTGCAGTGTTGAAGGCTCTTGATGCAGTGTTGGAGAACACATCTCGGCATTGTTTTGCCAACTCTGGTGGAAGTTTGCTGAAAAACTCCTCTTGGTCCACTGTATATTTCTTCTTGCCTTTATCTTCCTCTGGACCAAATTTACTCCTTCTCAAATCCACACTGCTTTTCCTCATCTCATAATTGGGGCACAGATAAAAATGATGCTCAGGAGTCTGTTCATCCTTGCAGATTTGATTTTTACACAGATATGCAGGTTTGCAGTATGAACCATCATCATGAACTTCAAGACACTTTTTGCATGCTCCCAACTTCTTTACTGCAGCTCTTTTCTCTGTCAGCTTTAGCCCTCGAAACTGCTTGCAGAAGTACAGCTTCCTTTTATGCTTTACGTCCCCACAGACTACACAACTTGTGTGGTCATTTCCTGACTTGGTAGACTTGGTTCTGGCATGTCTTGGTTCAGTCCGAGTTTCCTTTCTACTCGGCTCCTCGTCCCTCAGTTGCTCGAGCTGTTCGTATATGCTCTCCTGCACCATGAGAAATGACAAGAGACTGTCAAACCGTTTCTCTGGTGCCACAGCATTCCTCTTGTCAGCTACATAAACCAGCCATTCCTTTTTGAGGGTTTCTGGAAGCTTGGTTTCAATTGATTTTGTCATCAGTGGATTTTTAATAGCGCCTGTGTCTCCGAGATCGCTCAAGTCCTTAAGCGCCTTTTCCACAGCTTGAATTAATTCCACAATTTAACGTGGCTGATGTCCTCTGACAGGTGGGATTCTCTGAAGCTCCTCCACTATCTCAATAGCAATAGCTGTTTGATTTCCAAACCGGTTCTCTAGGACACGAAATATATCATCTGCAGTGTTATAACTTGTGAGGCGGAGGTCTTTTGTAATTTTGTCCTCCAGACTGTCCAGCAATTGAACCTTCTTCACCTCATTTGATCCAGTGGGTTCACTTTGCTTTTGCAGTGCTTCCCAATCCTTCCTCCATCGATAAAAGTCACGCTTGTTTCCAGTAAACTTAGGAAGGGCCGTGGGTCTCAGTCTGATGGCTGGTGAAGGATAATTGAAAGCATTCGCCGCTTGTGCTAATCCTTCAGTGTCCTTCTTTATTCCTGCCTGTATGAAGTCAGCCTTTCTGGAAACCAGCTTGGGGACGAGAAGCTTGAGTGTTCTTAGGTGTTTCTGGAAGCTCACTTGCTCATCCAGAGGGACCCGACGTTTCCACCGACTGTACGTCTCCTTTGCAGTCTCTACCAGTTTCTGCAGGTGGTTAAGCATGAATTCATATGCTTCTTGGTTGCTATTTGATGGTGCGGTGGCAGCAGCAAGTTCACATGCACCATCTGCTGTCTGTAGTGAGGTGGATAATTCAACATTTCCAAAGTTTGCCCATAGAGTGTCCTGGATGAACCCTTTGACCTCTTTTAGTTTCGACTCACACTCCTTTGCAGTCTTTGCCAGGTCGGCTTTTTGCTGTTCAGCTAACACAGTTTCCTCATCTGCGTCCAGCTCCGCCTCCAGCTCTGCAATGAGTCCAGCCTCCACATCGTCATTGGCTTCCATGACTTTTTCGGCCTCCTGCATGAGTTTGTTGAAATTGTTCCTGAGCTCCTCTTCAGACATTTCTTTATGGTTCCTAATGATGCTGTTAACAAGGTGAGAGAATGCCCGTTTTGCTGTTGTCCTCTCCACCTTGAGCTGCTCAGCTGACTTTCCAGTAACTTCATCAGCTATGATTTATCTTGACTTAACTGTCTCTTTTCCAGGTTTCCAGATCTCCTGGTCACAGCGGTTTTTCACTGTCAAGTCTTCTAATGTTTTTGTGCAGATTCCCCGCTTGAAAGGGATCTGATTTATCCACCCCGAAATGATGAACTGGATTTCACTCAATGACCAAACGCTTCTTTTCCATTTTTTTTTTTTCCCTTTTTATTTTGGCAGATTCAGCAATTAATTTACAGTTCCACTTGATTTATTGCTTCAGCCATGACTTTGAAGGCATTTGGATGTTGTCGGTCTTAAGGTATTTAACAGTTTAGTCTTTTAGCAGCTGAAAACCCGGCTGCTAATCGGGTGCTGTAGATAATCAGTCCTGCACGCCTTTGCTGGCGATCGCGGCAGTTTTTAGGACAGTCTCTTAGATTATACTGCTCAAGTTTTAGCCGCAAGTCAACTTCTCTCGCGGGCCTGGCCGCTTTTCTGTTCACGGTCGGGCTGACTCTGATCCCGACCGGGCTTTCTCTGTTTTCTCCCCCCACCGGGTTGACTGTTCCCGGCTGGTCTGAAGACTCAGCCTCTGTCGGTGGCTTCTCTGGACCTGTCCGTGGCCTTCACGGTACTAGGCCCCCACCCGACGTCTGTGGCTGCTGCTTGGGCTGGCCGTGGGCTACACGGTCCTCTTGTCGGTGGCTTCTCCGGACCTGTCCGTGGCCTTCACGGTACTAGGCCCCCACCCGACGTCTGTGGCTGCTGCTTGGGCTTGGCTGTGGGCTGCACAGCCCTGGATACATTCCAGGTAAGCTAACACCGTGCTTGGTGACCCTTACTGCCCCTGCTTGTTTTCCTAGCTCTTCCCTGAGCTATTGCTTCCCATTGCTACCTTTTTTCTTTTTTGCGCCAATTCAAAACCATTTGGGTTGGTGCTGTTCCACTTGTTTCCAAATACTACTTCTATTTTTAACTTTAGTTTTCGATTCTTCTTGCTGGTCTTGTTCTTATCTTCGTTCTTTTATCCTCGTCACCAATTGTTGTGTATTCGGATGCTTTGAACAGTCTTGAATAAAGGCTCGGACACGGGAGGAATCATACAAGCTTCTTTACTGCAGGACGCCACCTCCAGTCTCCCCCTGCGCATGCGTACCTGCCCAAGACATCACAAGACACAAATTACTTATCCTAATTATCCCATACCTAACACTCCTCCCCCTTTAACTCCATTTCACCTGTACGGTATATGCTCTTTTCCTACTATTGTGCGCTTGTGATTTTAATTTAGCATTAGTCCTTTCATTACAGTTTGATTTGACAGTCACAGTCGAAGACAGTCTTCAGAAAGCAAAATCCTCCAGCTGAAGCTGGAAAGTCTCCAAGTTCATCCACAGCCGAGAACACCTTACCCTGTTTTGCCGAACGCAAAAGCACCTTCTTCACATTAAGCCAGGCAACCGCACTGTGCAAAATGACTTTAGGGCAGGGAAACAGAGCCAAAGCACGACAAGGACACCCATAACTTCATACCCTCGATATCCAGGCACTCTTGGCAGTCCACCAATGACAGCCGCTCCCTGGACAATGTAGAGAAATCTCAGGGATTTTCACACTTGTGCAGGCATTTTTAAAGCAAAGGAAAGTTTCAACAGTCCAACAATAAGTCAAACTATGAAGCCCCTCGGCCCCTGTCCCTTCTCCATCGACCAAATCCTTGAAAGGCTGCTTAGACCTTCTCAGCTCCAGTGGCGCTATAGAGCGTCAGAGAGAGAGAGAGAGAGAGAGACGAGAGAGAGAGAAGAGAGAGAGAGAGAGACGAGAGAGAGAGAGAGAGAGAGAGAGAGAAAGAGAGATGACGAGAAAGAGAAAAGAAAGAGAGAGAGAGAAGAGAAGAGAGAAAGAAAGAAGAGAGAGAGGAAGAGAGAGAGAGAGAGATAGAAAGAGAGAGCAAAGAGAAAGCTCTCCCCCTCCATCCCTCCCCTCCCTCCCTCCCTCACTCCCTCTCTCCCTCGCTCTCTCTCTCTCTCTCTCTCTCTCTCTCTCTCTCTCTCTCTCTCTCTCTCTCTCATTTAGAAGATTGTAAAAACTTATGAAATTCTTAAGAGGTTAGACAAACTAGATGCAGGAAGATTGTTTCCGATGTTGGGGAAGTCCAGAACAAGGGGTCACAGTTTAAGGATAAGGGGGAAATCTTTTAGGACCAAGATGAGGAAAACATTTTTCACACAGAGAGTGGTGAATCTCTGGAATTCTCTGCCGCAGAAGGTAGTTGAGGCCAGTTAATTGGCTATATTTAAGAGGGAGTTAGATGCGGCCCTTATGTGAATGCTTCATTGACCATAATTCCGACTGGTAACTACGCACTTCATCCGAGCACATTATCGCACGCGTCATGCAAGCCGTCTTAAATGACCACCTAAACTGTCATTTGGCAATCTGAAAAGCTGCCGAGGTTGCCCGGCTGGCAACAGGGAAAAAAAGTTAAGCGAGAACCCTGCTGCTGGCGCACGCAGATATCGAACCCGGCGTTCGGAAGCCGCGGTCACGTGACTCGGGAGGGGATGCTGTTTTTAGCGCGGTTTCGTTTTCACGCCAGTTGTTTTGCTGACCACCGTTGTGATCAGACGTGTTTGCAGAGACCTGTTTGCCAAGGAGCGATTGTGTAAATAAAACCGTTCAAAAAACTTGGTTGTCGTTTCTGCATCCGCTAAATTGGTGACCCCGACCTGTTTAGCCGTCGTTAGACAAGAGATCATGCAGGAGGACTACGTCCCCACAGAATCGGCCGGCACGACGCAGGGCTCACCGAGCTTCAATCTACCTTCCTTTTGGCCAGATCAACCTCAGGTGTGGTTCGCCCATGTAGAGGCACAGTTCCATCTGCATCGAAAAATAGCAGATGACACTATGTATTTTCACGTGGTGGGAGCTCTGCCACAGGAATGTGCCTCGAGGCTGCTGCCGTATATCAGAGACCTGCCGACGATCGCAAAGTACGAAGGTTTGAAGGCCCTGCTGTTACATACCTTCGCTCACCCGCAGAGACAGGGCGGCGAAGCTCCTTCACGTGGACGGTGTCGGCGATCGGCGTCCATCCACCATCATGGTGAAGTTGCTGGCCCTGATGGACGGGCATCGCCTGTGTCTGCTATTCAAACAGGCGTTCTTGGAGCAGATGCCGGACGAGGTCCGTTTGATGCTCGCCGGGGCCGATTTCAGCGATCCCCAGCACCTCGCAGAAAGAGCCGACGAGCTGTGGACCCACAGACGGTGGGATGTTTGTTCTTTCTCCCGCCCCACTGCCACGTCATGGGTGCAACCAAGATGACATTGGGCCGAAGGTCAGGATCCGCCCAGTGGCGAAGAAGCATCGCCGCAGCCGGAGGTGTACAGCCGACGACGATGGTGTTACTACCATCTCCGTTACTGTGTAGAAGCCCGAAGATGTCGAAGCCCCTGCCTATCTCAGGGAAATGCCTCGGCCGATCGCCCATAAAGGCGAACGCGATCGGCCCGAACGAACGCCTCTACATCCATGACCGCCATTCTGGCCACCCTTCCTGGTCAACTCTGGTGCCATAACCAGCATCCTGCCACCGACCGCCTGAGACACCCACATTGGTAAGGTAGGACCCGCCCTCTCAGCCGTTAATGGGAGCGACATTCGAACTTACGGTGCGCGGACCCTGGACTTAAATTTCGATTCCCACCCATATTGGTGGAAGTTTACCGTTGCTGGAGTCACCCAACCGATATTGAGGGCAGACTTCATGCGCATGTGCCTCCCTGCTTGTCGATGTGCGGGGCGGGCGAATAGTTCTGTCGTCGGACCTGTGCCCTGCCAAGCCGCGTAATCCGTTCACGCCCCAACTGCAACTCGATGAGGTAGCTGAGATCCAGCAAATTTTCACAGCCCTTCTCACTGAATTCCCACGGTTGCTCATGCCTCGGTTCGACAGGGCCGCGCCCCATCATGGCGTGGTCCACCACATTCCCACCGAGGGCCCACCAGTTCATGCCCGCGCACGCCACCTCCCACCCAATAAACTGCGCATCGCACAAGATGAGTTTCTGCTTATGGAAGACATGGGGATTGTCCAGCGGTCGGATAGCCCTTGGGCTTCCCCTCTGCATATGGTGCCCAAAGCGACCGGGGATGGAGACCTTGCGGTGATTACAGGTGTCTAAACACGGTAACCACGCAGATCGGTACCCAGTCCCGAACATCCAATATTTCTCGGCTCATTTGGAGGGCGCCAACTTCTTCTCGAAGGTCGCCCTGGTCCGTGGGTATAATCAGGTCCCGGTCCATCCCGACGACGTCCCTAAGACAGCCACCATCACCCCTTTCGGCCTGTTCGAATGGCTAAGAATGCCTTTTGGCCTTAAGAACGCCGCTCAAGCGTTCCAAAGGTTAATGGATCTGGTCGGGCAGGGTTTGCCGTTCATATTCATCTATCTCAATGATATTCTGGTGGCCAGCAGCTCGCAGGCTGATCACGTTAGGCACCTCCGCCTGCTCTTCGTACGGCTGCATAAGCACGGGTTGGTGATCATCCCCGCGATGTGCCAGTTCGGATTGTACTCCATCTCCTTTTTAGGTCACAGGGTAACCTGCCAAGGCGCACAACCGCTGCCTGAGAAGGTCGACGCAATCCATCGTTTCCCGAGGCCACTCTCCGTCAAGGGCCTGCAAGAATTAATCAGAATGGTCAATTTCTATCACCGATTTATCCTGTCAGCGGCCGCCATCATGCGGCCGTTGTTCCAATATCTGGCGGGCAAGCCCAAGGACCTGGTTTGGTCCAAGGAGGCCGGGATAGCTTTCGAGGAGGCTCAGACTGCACTGGTCAACGCCACCATGCTGGTACACCCGAGGGCATCAGCTCTCACTGTGGACGCGTTGGACGTCGCGGTGGGTGCTGTCCTCAAGCAGCGGGTAGGTAACTGCTGGCTGCCGCTGGCGTTTTTCTGCAGGCAGCTGCGTGCCCCGGAGATAAAGTGTGGCGTTTTCGATCCAACATTTCCTTTATTTCCTAGGGCCGCGCGTTTACCGCATTTACGGACCACAAGCCATTCACGTTCGCATTAATTAGGGTGTTCGGCCCTTGGTCTGCCAGGCAGCAGCAGCACCTCGCCTACATATCCAAGTTCACGTCTGACATTCGGCATGAGGCGGGGAAGCTGAACGTTGTGGCCGACGCGCTCTCCCATCCGGCGGTCACTGTTGTTTCTGTTTTAAACCTGGGTGTGGATTAAGCGGAGCTGGCAGCGGCACAAAGGGTCAACGCCAGCACGGGGGATTGCGGCAATGCTGAATCGGGTCTCAAGCTAATTGAGGTGCCTTGCGGCGCCGCAGGCGTGCAAGTCATTTGCGATGTCTCAACGGGTAAAGCCCGCCCGATCGTCCCTCTGCCCTGGTTGCCTCCAAGTTCGTCTGGCTCGGGTTACGAAAGAAGGTCGCAGCATGGGCCCGTGCTTGTATCTCCTGTCAGACTTCCAAGGTGCAGAGGCATGTGCGCCAGTCCATGCAGGATTTCGCTGTTCCAAACGGCAGGTTCCTGCACATCCATGGTTGACCTGGTGGGTCCCTTGCCGTGTTCACGTGGGGCCACTCACTTACTAACTATCATGGATAGGTTCACCAGATGGTCGGAGGCAATACCGTTAACTGATACCTCCGCTGAGGCTTGTGCACGTGCTATTGTCTCCAATTGGATCGCTCGTTTTGGGGTCCCTTCAGATATCACTACCAATCATGGGGCCCAGTTCATGTCCTCCCTGTAGTGTGCTATGGCGCAGCTGTACGGCACGAAGCTGCACCAGACCACCGCGTATCATCCGTAGCCGAATGGTTTAGTCGTGCGGTTTCACAGACACCTTAAGTCGGCGTTGAAGCCCGGCTCACCGGCCATGATTGCGTTGACCAGTTGCCCTGGGCTCTCCTAGGCATCAGAAGGCACAAGGAAGCCTTCAACTCCTCCTCGGCCGAGCTGGTTTATGGCTCGATTTTGCGGGTATCTGGGGATTTTCTGCCCGCCACCCGCTATCAGGAGGTCCCGGCTTCGGCGGTGCTAGCTGACCTTCGCAAGCGGGCGCCCGCATTGGTCCCGGTTCCCACCTCCCGACATGGGTCATCTGCGATGCATGTGCTATATTAAAGGATTGTGCTTATGTTTTCCTTCGTAGGGATGCTCACCGCTCGCCGTTACAGCGGGTGTATGAAGGACCGTACAAGGTGCTAGAAACTGGTACCTCGACGTTCACATTGGACATGGCTGGCAGGAAGGAGTTCGACTCCGACAGCCGCCTTAAGCCAGCCGATGTCGACAAGGATAGCCCGGTGGTTGTGGCCACTCCGCCGGCCGTTTTGCAACCCTCTGCACCTGTTACCCCCGGTTATGTTTCACCGGTCCCCTCTGTTACGCCCGTCTCTCGTTCACTTTTGTCGCTTCCCCCGGTTCTGTTTTGCCGGCTCCGAATGTTACGCTCACCCCACGACCTCAGACTACGCGTTCCGGTCGAACCGTCCAGTTACCCGTGCGTTTCCATACAGCGGATTCAGGGGGGGTGCCATGTAGCGGCGCCTGCTGGCGCGCACAGGTATCGAACCCGGCGTTCGGAAGCCATGGTCTCGTGACTCGGGAGGGGCTGCTGTTTTTAGTACGGTTTCGCTTTCGCGCCACAGTTGTTTTGCCGACCACCGTTGTGATCAGACGTGTTTGCAGAGACCCGTTTGCCAAGGAGCGATTGTGTAAATAAAACCGTTCAGAAAACTTGGTTGTCGTTTCTGCATCTGCTAAAAAGGCACATTATTATCTAATGGTGTCAAGTTGGGAAAAGGGAAAGTACAATGGGTCCTTTTTTATCAGTCACTGAAAGTAAGAATGCAGCTTCAGCAGGCAGTGGAGAAAGCGAATAGCATGTTGGCTTTTATAACAAGAGGAGTATAGGAGCAAAGAGATCTTCTCGTTGCGATCGAGCATTGCCACTTTTCATTTCACTGCACATCTTGTATGTGTATGTGACGAATAAACTTGACTTGACTTCTGCAGTTGTGAGACCACACATGGAGTATTGTGTGCAGTTTTGGTCCCCAACTTTGAGGAAGGACATTCTTGCTATTGAGGGAGCGCAGCGTAGGTTCACAGGTTTAATTCCCAGGATGGCTGGACTGTCATATGTTCATAGAATGGAGAGGCTGAGCTTGTACACTCTGGAATTTAGAAGGATGAGATGGAATTTTATTGTAACATTTAAGATTTTTAAGGTTTTAATGGGGCAATGGAGAGTTGTCAGCTGGCCACTCAGAATATGGGAAAAGATTGTTGGCGAATGCATGTACACCTGGAATAGTCGTGTCCAGGTGTATTGTCGCCCCTCGTAGGTGAAGGCGAAAGGGTATTGGCAATCCAGGTGCAGGGGCACGTCGAAAGAGGCGTGTTGTAAGTCAACTATAGTGAAGACGGTGGCTTCTGCTGGTACCTGACTCAAGATGGTCACGGGATTTGGTCCTATGGTGTGCATAGGGATGACAACGTCGTTGATGGCCCGTAGGTCTTGTACCAGCCGACATTCTGTGTGTCCTGGCTTGGGAACAGAGAATTTGGGGGTGTTACATGACGATTGGCGAGGGACCAAGATTCCCTGGTGTGATTGAGAGGTAACAAGTTGCTGTATGCTCCCTCTGGCTTCTGGCTTCAGCGGGTACTGTGGCATAGATGGCAACCGCACATTGGGTTTGAGGGTTACTACGACAGGGTCGCAATTGGTGCGCCCGACTTCGTAGGGCGAGGCGGACCAAACCTGTTCCAGTATTTGTGAGTCCCCTTGAGATCTGTAATGTTGGATGCACCCCTCCACTCGTTGGGAGCTGCACCAATACTCAATGGTTTCCTGTGGGAAATTCTGAGGACCTTTCTTGCTTTTATCCGCTTGAGTAACCAACTGGTAGGCCAGAAATCCTAATTCTTTGGCAGAGTGCTGCAGATTCATAGATGTGGAGACATGTGGGCATATTAATCCCTGCTGCAGGATCTCAGCAATAAGGGCTGTCCCTGGGGCACCTTGTATCGTTGCGGTGAGGGCGACAGTAGCAGGTGTCCGAAACAGCGGCATATAAAAGTCTTCAGCTGCGCCGTCGCATCCAGTACAGATTGACATGGGGATCATGGACATGGGGGTATAAGGTGGATAGAGGCAGATCAATCGCCCACCATTGTAGTTTGGAGTTTAAGGGCAGCCATCATTTGGCTCGAGGTTGTCTCTTGGAAGTGTATGCCTCGGTCAGAGCATGTGATATCCACCTCTAGTCCCATAAGGAGATCTCGGCCAGCTTAGTTGCATCCAAGGTTGGGGGTTATGGAAAAGGGGAGGTGGCTGGCGTTGCCGTACGTCACCGATAAAAACATGATGGACGGGTATTCTTTGGACCGCCCTTCCAGCCCAGATAATTGTACCATTTTCCTGGAGAGAGGGAACCCGCAGGATTCCACCAGCTCCTGATCCAGAGTCGAAAGGGTTGCACTGGTATCAATCAAAAATGGAACCTGGATTCCCTGAACCCCCATGGGGATGACTGGTTCCTCCCCTAGTTCGGCAAAAAAAAATTCTGGGAGGCATTGCATCAGTATGGCGTTAAATTGGGCTGAGATTTGTCCTTCATTATGGGTCTGGTCTCCGGCATAGGCCCTCGAAGCAGTGGTGAATCTTTCCCAGAATTCATGGGCAGCTTCCTTGGAGTTGGCATGGCACTCGATAACCTTACTCATGTCAATAGGGCACCTCAGACACTGGGTCAGTGCATCCAGGATGCATTAGACTTTGGTTCGGTGAGTATTATGCAGCTGGGTCAATGCCTCAAAATCAACGAACATAGCGCCTGCCCCTCCATGTCACTCTTTCATTTATCACCCTCCTCTGGGCTTAACATAGTATGGACCAGGGAGTACAGGTCCCTGGCGGTCGCCTCGTACATTGTTAGAGTCGACTGAATGTAGTTAACACATTTTACAGGGTCCTTTTCTCTGTCGGGAGCATTTTGTGCAATTAATAACATCTCCTGAAGCTTCCATGGCCAACTTGATTCACTTGGGGCTTCGGCATAGCTCTCATGGGGTAGTTCCGGACACCCTTGGGTGGGAGTCGCTGATTGGTTTTAGCCCTTTCAGCCACTGACTTAGCTACTTCCCCTCCAAACATGTCTGTTCCTTCTCTTTCACTTTCTTCTTCTTCCGGGTATTCCTTGTCTTGGGACAGATGGGGTAGATCCAGCCATGCCTCCTGCTGCTTGGCTGCCCTGGGCTTGGGGTGTGGGTGCATAAGGGGGTGGAGGAACGCTCCATTCTAGGTCGCGTTCCTCCTCTTCTTCATCTAAGAACAGGGTCGCTATGCCAGTTAAGGGGTTCCTGGGGTATTCTCGTTTTGGTGCCTGTGTTTTTTTGTTTCCAATTGTCGCTTATTTTGCGACTCAATCAAACCTTTTTCTTGTTCGGTCTTTTCTTGTTGTTTATCATGCCAATTACCTTCTGCTTGCAACATATCCCAATTCTTAGGTATACCATCCTTTGTACATACTGCAATCCTTCTACGACCTGCATTATCCCTCCAAATCCTACTCCTGGATACATCCCACTTTTTCTGCGCCCTCTCTTATCCTCTTTTTCCATTTCTTACTTGCCTCTCTTTCCCATATCAATTGTTCTGCTTGTTTACTGGTCTCAACATTCCATGTTCCCTCTACTGACCAAATTTGCCCTCTCACTTAGAGCTACCATTCATGACAAATGTCATCCCCAAATCAATGATTATTCACATAACCAAGTGAAGGACATCAAACCCTGATATATAACATATGTATTATATGTGATCTATATAATTAAAACTCAAATCTTGACCACTTTCTGTTTGCACTGCATACTGATTTTAGAAAAAACGCTACCACTTACGCTTGTGAGTTTTGGCCATCTGACTCAGAGTGCCCCTCCGCTGCGCAGGACAAGAGGATTTTTCCTGTCGATTAAAAATAAATGACTTATTAATGTTTAAATAATGTTGAGATTCTCTCTCTTGTCAATCACGCCATGAAGGCTATGCCCATTCCGGTGGGGGGGGGGGACTATAAATCCGGAAGTGTGGACTGCCTCAGTCTCTGTAAGATGGGGGAGTGAGAGTTCACGACTCTCAGTCTGAGCTGTGAATAACACTGAACACATGTCTACTAAGCTGTGAGTGGTTTTACTGACCTGTGAGGGCCCTTAATGTGGTTTGAAAATGTCATTTGAAAATGTCATTTGAACTTATTCATGTCTAAAAAATGTTGAGAAATGTTGAAAGTAAAAGACTTATTCATGTTTAAAAAATGGTGAGATTCTCTCCCCTGTCAATCCTGCAATGACAGCCAATGACAGTGGGATGGGGGAGGGACTATAAAACCCAGAAGTGTGGGCGTGGCTCAGTATCTGCGAGATGGGGAGGGAAAGGTCACGACTCTCTGCCTGAGCTGTGAATCAACTGAACACACTGAATGTCTACTGAACTGTGAATGTGTTTTTTATGTGTTTTTATGTGGTTTCATGGTGGTTTCGCCCTGCTTGAAATGGAATGAAACTCTATTTGAATTTGGTGGCCTTGCACCCTGCATGAAATGGTATGAAACTGCACTTGAATTTGGTGGCCTTGCACCCTGCTTGAAATGGTATGAAACTGCACTGGAATTGGTGGCCTTGCACCTTGCTTGAAATGGTATGAAACTGCATTTGAATTTGGTGGCCTTGCACCCTGCTTGAAGTCGAATGAAACTGCACTTTAATTTGGTGGCCTTGCACCCTGCTTGAAGTGGTATGAAACTGCACTTGAATTTGATGGCCTTGCACCCTGCTTGAAGTGGTATGAAACTGCAATTGAATTTGGTGGCCTTGCACCCTGCTTGAAATGGTAAGAAACTGCATTTGGTGGCCTTACACCCAGCTTGAAATGGAATTTCAAGGAATAGACGCGAGTCAACTGCCAGCCCGCCAGCCGTGAGTGGGCTGCCAGCACACCAGGCTTGAGTGACTGAGCATCCAGCCCAAGAATCCATTCGGCCCACAATGTCCATACTAGCCCTCTGCAAACCAGTCCCTTCAGCCCACAACACCCAGACTAGCGCTCCAGAAATCCCCCTCCCCCCCCCCCCCACTGGCCACCAATATTGGTATTGGTGGAGAGGTGGAATATTGCGTTGGGATACCATCTCCCGTGTGAACATGGGACCTAATGGGTCTCACTTACTCTCGTAATAAATATATATTTCAGAATATACTCCATGTATCATTAAAACACAAAGACTTCAACATTGCAGAGCTGGATGAAACACTTTTGTCTTGAACTATATTCAGTAGAGAAATACAAAGTGAATATTTTTGCTTCTTTGAAGAATAATGGTCATTTAACTGTGTTCAGTCCTGGGCACCATGCTATAGGAAAGATGTTGTCAAGCTGGAAAGAGTACAAGAAGATTTACAAGGATGTTGCCATGGCTAGAGGGTCTGAGCTATAGGGATAGCTTGAGTCGATTGGGACTATTCCATTGAACGCAGGAGGAAGAGTGGTGATCTCATTGAGGTGTATAAAATCATGAGAGGAATAGATCGGGTTGATGCAGAGTCTCTTACCAGAGTACGTGAATCGAGGAACAGAGGATGTAACTTTAAGGTGAAGGGGAAAAGATTAAATAGGAATTTGAGGCGTAGCTTTTTTACACAAAGTGTGGTGGTGTATGGAATAAGCTGCCAGAGGAGATAATTGAAGCAGGGACTATCCCAGCATTTAAAAAACAGTTAGACAGGTACATGGATATAATAGGTTTGGAGCAATATGGACCAAACACGGGCAGGTGGAACTAGTGTAATTGGGACATGTTGGCCGGTGTGGGCCAGTTGGGCCAAAGGGCCTGTTTCCACACTGTATCACTCTATGACATTTACTGAGCATCTTCCCACGTAATTTCCACATTAACCCTTTGAGCCTTGAATGAATAGATAGTTTTCATGAGCACACATGGGCTGATTTAGTTGTTCATATTGTACAAGCATTAAAAAGGAAAGTAGAAAGGTGATGATTCTATAAATGGAGTATTTGGTGACTTTATGCTTGCTTCGTGATGGATTTTTTAGATCAATATCCTGAACAATCAACTGGGCGGCACGGTACCCGGACCTGGCGCAGACGGACGAGAAGCCGAAGCAAAGAAGTGGAAGTCAAATAACCGAATGGAAACGAGGCCGATACGCCAAATAACCAAAAGCGTACAAAGCCGAAACACCAATTAACCGAAGGGGTGGAATGCCTAAATGCAAACTAACCAAAAGGGCGGGATGCCTAAAAGCCAACTAACCAAAAGGCTCCGTCGCCTAAAAGCAAACTAACCGAATGGCCGTTATGCCGAAACGCCACCTACCCAAAAGGCGGCGTCGCCTTTAAGCGTTATGGGTTGTGACGCTTCAGACTCAGTCTTCAGGTCTGAAGAATTGTCTCGACCTGAAACGCCACCCATTCCTTCTCTCCAGAGATGCTGCCTGTCCAGCTTTTTGTGTCCATCTTCGGTTAAAACAAATTATCTGTGTTTTGTGCGTGGGAGCTTGCTGTGTGCGTTCCGCAGGCAACCAGATAGTAATAAATAAAACGTGCTTCTTGTTGTCAAGGGGGGGGGGGGGGGGTTTGGGAGAGGTTCAAATTGTTTGTTGTTATGCACACTTGTCATCGGCCCGCCAGGGAATGTGTGTGTGTCCCCATGTTTTAAAAGTGATTTACTATGCCCCGAGTCGTCTGTCCCCATGGCCGGGGTGGGGGTGAATCACCTGGTGTGGAAGTCAGGGTCCGGGGGTCGGAGGGTGTAATCATCCTGGTGTGGTGGTTGGGGTCTGATGGCAGTGCGTCACGGTCAGTGACTGTGGGTGGGCGGAGGGACCAGACTGTCCCACATCTCCGCTCCACCTGACCCACAGCCCATCATAGTGCGACCACATGGGGGAGACGAGGCGGAGTGCGGCCATGGCCGTGGGAGAGTGGGGGCTGTCCCGAGGGATGCGCTCCTTCGGCCGCTTAAAACTTGGTGCTTGGGTTCAAATTGCCCAGTCACCTATGGCTTGAGTGGGAAAATGACCCCCACCTCTCTCCACCGGCAGTAGGGTGGGGGTCAGTTTCCCACACAAGCCATAGGTGACTGAGAAATCTGAACCCAGGCAACAAGTTGTAAGGGACCGAAGGTGCGCATCCCTCAGGACAGCCTCTGCCTCGTCTCCCCCGAGCTGCCGCACTGTGATGGGCTGTGGGTCTGGTGGAACGGAGGTGTGGGACAATGTCCATCCCTCCACGCAGGGGTCTGGACCAATCGCTGACAAGGCCCACCCCCCAGCAACGTCATGTCCATTATTTGACTTTTCTGTTGAGCGGCATTCGGTTCGTTGGCTTGTAAGTGACGCCGCCTTTCAGGTAGGTTGCTTTTCGGCAGAGCGGCCATTCGGTAAGTTTGCTTTTAGGCATCGCCCTTTCGGTTAGTTTGCATTTAGGCGTCCCAACCTTTTGGTTAGTTGACGTCTCGGCTTTGTACGCTTTTGGTTATTTGGCGTTTCGGCTTCGTTTCCATTCGGTTATTTGGCTTACACTTCTTTGCTTCAGCTTCTCGTCCGTCGGTGCCACGTCCGCACACGGGATGGCACGGTGACATACCGGTAGAGTTTCTGCCTGACAGTGCCAGTGACCCAGGTTTGATTCTGGCTATGGCTTCTCTCTGTACGGAGTTTGTCCAATCTTTCTGTGTGGGTTTTCTCGATGCTCTGGTTTCCTCCCACACTCCAAAGATGTACAGGTTGTACGCTAATTGGCTTGGTGGAATTGTAAATTGACCCTAGCGTGTTACCGTGCGGGGATCGCTGGTCGGCGCAGACACGGTGAGCCGAAGAGCCTGTTTCTTTGCTGTACCTCTAAACTAAACTGGAGAGGATACTGTAGACACAAGGAACTGCAGATGTTGGAATTTTGAGTAAAACACAAAGTGCTGGAGGTACTCAGCCTGTCAGAATAAATCTGTGAGGGCAATAGACATACAAAGCATTACTAATCGGGAACCTTCTTCAGATTATGAAGGGATGGGTGAACAGATAACTATGGTTATTGTGTAATGAGATAGGATTAATTATCATTCTAGTTGTGCAAATCCTTAGGAAGGAGTGTCAGTTGCATAGGTTCGTTCTGAATTTAATTTAAAGTGCTGGAATCTTTAGTAAAATTAACCTTTTTTTCAATCTCTTAACTTCCCGGAGATGTGAAAATTTTCCGGATCGTATCTCCGGTCGCTCTATGGTCTAACATCATGGAGTTGGAGGCCTTGCTCAGGACTGACTTTGAACCCCACCGCGGGGATGTGGACTTGCCATCGGAGCCAGCCTGGGATCGACGCTTCAATCACGGCTTACGGATTTTGAGGAGCTCGAAGTCTCGGGTAGAGCCCGATGTCGGGAAGCTCCAAACGACGCAAAGGTTTTGACCAGTTCCAACCCGGGGTCAGATCGTCCGGCGCGGGGAGCTGAGATTCCCCCACCGATGCAGGAGCTTGATTGCCCCGGCGTGGATGGCCCGACCGCCAGCTACGGGAGTCAAGATCGTTGGGGTGGTATGGAAGGAGGGAGAGGGGTGAGGGGAGAGGGAGAGGGAAGAGGGGTGAAAGGGAGGAGGAGAGACTGTTGCGGGAGGGGGTGAGAGAGGGTGGGGAGGGGGGAAAGAGAGTGGGGGAGAGGAGAGAGGGAGGGAAGGATGGCGGGGAGGGAGGCGGGAGAGGGGGAAGAGTGTGAAGGGAGGGGGAGAGAGTGGGAGAGAGGGCGAAGAGTGAGGAGGGGGAGAGCAGAGATAGGGGGAAGAGTGGGGAGGGAGGGGGAACAGTGGGGAGGGCGAGGGAAGGGAAGGGGGAGAGAGAGGGGTGGGGGATGGGGGAGAGAAGTGGTAGAGTGTGGAGGGAGGGGGTAGAGTGGGGGAGAGGGAAGGGGTGTGGGGGGAAGAGAGGGATGGGGGTGGGAGGAGGAGGGGTGGAGAGGGAGAGGGGTGAGGAGAGGGAGATGGACAGGGGGAGGAGAGAGGGGTGGAGGAAAGGGGGGAAGAGAGGGATGGGGGAGGGATGGGGGAGGGAGGGAGGGAGGGGGGGGAGTTGGGGTAGGGGATGGGGGAGAGAGGGATTGGGGAGGGGGGAAGATAGGGATGGGGGAGGAGGAGAGAGGTGTGGGGGAGGGGGGAGGGATGGGGGAGGGAGGGAGGGAGGGGGGAGGGAGTTGGGGTAGGGGATGGGAGGAGGATGGGGTGGAGAGATGTGAGGAGAGGGAGAGGGGGAGGAGAGAGGTGTGGGGGAGTGGAGGAGAGAGGGATGGGGAGGGGAGAGAAGTGTGGGGGAAAGGGAATGGAGTTGGGGGAGAGGGAAGGGGAGTGGGGGAGAGAGGGGTGGGGGTGGGAGGAGGAGAGGGGGAGGAGAGGGAGGGGTGAGGAGAGGGAGATGGAGAGGGGAGGAGAGAGGGGTGCGGGAAGGGGAGGTGAGAGGGATGGGGGGAGAGGTGTGGGGGATGGGGAGGGTGATGTGGTAGGGGAGGGAGAGGGAAGAGTGTGGAGGGAGGGGGTGGGGGGAGAGAGGGGAAAGAATGGGGGGGTGAGTGGAAGAGAGAAGTGGAAGAGTGGGGAGGGAGGGAGGGGGAGAGGGGTAGGGGGACTGGTGGGAGAGGGACAGAGGGGTAGGGGAAGGGGTGGGGTGAGAGAGGGCAGGGAGGTGGAGATAGAGGGGTGCGGGAGGGAGAGGGGTGGGTTAAGGGGAAGATAAGTGGGAGAGTGGGGAGGGAGGGTTAGGAGGAGTGGTGGAAGTGGGACAGAGGGGTAGGGGGAAGGGGGCGGGGAAGAGAGGGAAGGGGGTGGGGTAGAGAGGGAAGGGGGAGGGGGATAGAGGGATGGGGGTGGGAGAAGGATGGGGAGGAGAGGGAGAGGGGTTAGGAGAGGGAGATGGAGTGGGGAGGGGAGAGGGGTGGGGGAGGGGAGGAGAGAGGGGAGGGGGGAGAGGTGTGAGGGAGGGCGGAGGTGGATTGGGTAGTGGGTAGAGGGGGAAGAGTGTGGATGGAGGGGGAAGAGTGGGGAGGGGGAAGGGGCTGGGGGAGATAGAGAAGGGGTGGAGGAGAGAGGGAAGGGCGCGGGGGTGGCGGGGGGGGATAGAGGGAAGGGGGTGGAGGAGGGAAGGGGGAGAGGGAAGGGGGGTGGGGGAGAGAGGGATGAGGGTGGGAGGATGAGGGGGAGGAGAGGGAGAGGGGTGAGAAGAGGGAGATGGAGAGCGGGAGGAGAGAGGGGTGGGGAGGGGGAGTGGTGTGTGGGGAAGGGGGGAGGGATGGGGGAGGGAGGAGAGGAGGGAGATTGTGTAGGGGAGGGAGGGGGAAGAGTGTGGAGGGAGGGGAAGAGGGGTGGGGGAGAGACGGGAAATAATGGGGAGGGAGAGTGGAAGGGGAGGGGTAGGGGCAGTCCATCTGTTCCCCATTCCCTATCACCCCCAATCCTCTTTCTCTATTCCCACGCATGTGATGACGCGCTTCGACACAGGCTGCGGGGGTGGGGGGTGGCTGGGGCTGGTGCAAAGGCATATGTAAATGTATCCATTCCGATTGGACATCTGTGAGCATTGGGCATTGTGACATCACACGATGGAACGTTCACCAACATTCTATGGGTGAGAGCTGTTTTTATTTAACATTTTGAAATTTTAGGGTGGCGGGGGTGAGAAGGATTTTATTAAAAATGTGTACATAAACATGACAAAATTTAATCAGGAGTGGATATGTGGATGTAAAAGTGAAATCTCTACCGAAATGGGAAAAAAAAGAGGGGGATTGGGAGGGGGAGGAGAGTGGGGAGTGGGAGGAGAGCGGGGAGGGCAGGAAGGGGGGGAGAGGGGTAGTGGGGTGGGAGAGGGGTAGCGGGGAGTGGTGCAAGATAGAGGGGAAGGGGGGAGATGGGGTTGAAGAGGGGTGGATGAGGGGGGAGAGAGGTGGTGGGAGGGGAGGAGGGAGAAGGGTAAGGAGAGAGGGAGATGGAGAGGGGGGTGAGAGGGGGGAGGGGAGGATGAGAGTGGGGTGGGGGAGGGGATGAGAGAGGGGTGGGGGAGGGGGGAGAAATATTTGGAAAAATTCTGTTTAATTTTGTTTTAGAGTAGTGCAATCTATTTAGTACTTTAAATTGTATTAAAGAGTGTCTGGCATTTAACGAGCATTGATGTATATGTTGTAAACTTTCATCCCATATATCTTTCATTATGGGTTGAGCTAATTCATTTCCCCATGCTTGTCTATATAGTTCCGTCAATGGGACCTCACTATCTAAAAGAATATTATAAATGTTAGATATTAATTTATCTGTGTTAGGATGTTTATTCAAACATTCGTCAAGTATCTCTGGCTCCCTAGTTCTATATTCTTGTGTATGTGATTTAACATAATCTCTAAGTTGTAAATATCGAAAAGAATTATTTGTTGTAGTCCATAATTCTGAAATGAAAGAAAAATACCTTTTCTGTAAAGGTGTCCCATCTTTTTAATTCCATAATTTTTCCATTGTACAAAACCTTTATCCAGCACAGAAGGTTTAAATGAAGGATTATTTACAATGGGGAGGAGTGATAAATTATCCAATTTTAAAGTCATTTTTAATTGTTTCCAAGTTCGTAAGTAAGTAAGTAAGTCATTTTTATTTATATAGCACTTTTAAATCAAATCACGTTGAAGCCAAAGTGCTTTACAGAGAAGAAATTAGATTTCCATACATCCATATAAAATAAAAAATAAAAAAGACACAGTACACTATAGGATTCAACATGAAACGTCCCCCCACAGCAGAATCCACTGTGAGGGAAGGCACCAAAAAGTCCAGTTCTCCTCCTCCTCATAGTCCACCCGAGGTCGGGGCCTATTTGTGGCCTCCTCAGCCAGTCCGATGTTTTCAGGCCCTCTTGCCGGGAAGATGGAACATCGGCGTCGGGTGAACACTCCTCAGTGGCTTGGAACGTCTGAAGCGGCCGCTTCCTCCCCGGAGACTGCGGCACCCAAAGTCCTCAGGCCGCGCCGGTTGGAGCTTCGACTCTGGCGATCTCGGATCCCAGGCTCCGCGGTGTTTTAAATCCAGCGCCGCCCGCGGCTGGACGCTCCGCAGCCACAGCTCCGCGATGTTGGAGTCGGCGGTCACAGCACTCCGGAGCTTACCGCATGGCGACCCAGTAAGGCATCGCCCGCTCCGTGTTGGTGTTCCAGCGCTGTGCCGCCGCCGAAGCTGTAGTCCCAGCAGGAAATGCCGCTCCAGTTCGATGGTAGGCCGCACGGAGAGGACGAAGATGCGATTCGGAGGAAAACCGCATCTCCGACCAGGTAGGACTGGGATTAATACAGTTTCCAAGTTAAATTCAAGCACAATGGTGTCCAATTGAGGCAATTTGTTCTTTGAATTGTGTTCATTCATAACATGGATCAACAGATATCCAGGCATCATTGGAATTTCTGGGGAAAGTGCTGTAAATCGCGCTGCTGGACGATGTCATGATCTTGATAAAAGGCAGTTCAGGCTCAAATTATATACCACTATGTATAATCGAATTTTCACTATGTTTTTTTATTCAATTTTGTGGGGGTCCTAAAATAGGTAGGCAATTATAGCTGTTTAGTCTGTTGATAAAGTTTTATGATTTGATCTGAATATATTTGATTTAACTTATATTTAAGTACAGCGATTTTATTATGTTTTATCATAGAAGGGACTATAATGTATCATAGAAATCAATTTCTAATACATGTTGCTTAGCATGATTCTTTTTATTATGGAAGGCTTTTGAGGAGATTAACGCTCCCCATACAAATGCTTTGAATGTTTCTCAAAGAAGGGAGACAGCTGTTTCAGGGCAGTCATTCGTCTCGAAAAACATATTAATCTGTGTAATAAGATATTCGTAGCATGCTTTATCATTTAAAATTTGAGAGTTAAGTCTCCATTGTGTCTGCTTCTCGATCATTCCATTTAGTTTAATCATGAATGTTAAAGGTGCATGATCTGAAATTATAATATTATGATATTTCGAATTGTAAGTAAATGGGATAAGTTTAGAGTCCACTAAAAAGTAGTCTATTCTGAATAAGTTTTGTGTACCAGTTTGCGCACACTGGCTTTACTCCGTCCGCAAACCTCAAAGTCACCTTTCAATTTCCATAGTGCACTTTACGGTACCTGCTTCAATTTATCTTCTACGCCCAACATGAGTAAATTTATTTCTCCGTTATTTCGCCTCACCAGACAGTCCTCTTGGCTCAGCATGAGTCACCAGCCAGATAAGCTAGGTTGCCCGGGAACTCTCTCTTCTCTCTGGGAAGCCCTCCTGTCCGCCTTTCGGTTAGTACTATTTTATCATTCCCTTTTATTTCCCACTTGTATTTGTTCAAATCCCGTTACAATTCGGATCCTGTCGACTATGCCAAAATCTGTGAAAGAAATTAATTCTGAGGGAAA
Source organism: Amblyraja radiata (assembly GCF_010909765.2). Lineage (NCBI taxonomy): Eukaryota > Metazoa > Chordata > Chondrichthyes > Rajiformes > Rajidae > Amblyraja > Amblyraja radiata. Next base: position 20,179,435 of record NC_045971.1, read on the forward strand.
TTAAAGGAAAATGAAAAGCGGAGACTTCGTAGGTTGAAGTAAACCTGATTTTATTGCAGAATATCATGAAGAGATGGCGGCAGTTTACTGCTCACCAGTTCTCTGACCACATCAGAATTAGCTGCCAGTTATACTGTGCGGTAAACAACTTCTGTTTTTTGATAGATACAACTATACGAAAATATACTATCTACTACATGGGTACCAATTATTTAATTAGGCATAACATACATTTTGTTTATGCCAATCTAATTCAACTACAAATGTTAATACAAGTCATACACAATACAAGGACATCTTGACATTATTCTATCTCACCTTTTAGGCGGACAGCGCCACCTCCCCTCTCCAAGCCAATCATGAGCCCTCCATTTACTGCAACGTTTCTACACTGCTAGCGGTAAGGTGCACGGGTGATCTACTGTAACACACTGCTGAGAGAAACAAGCTTCCTTATCTCCATCTACTATTTAGAAACATAGAAACATAGAAATTAGGTGCAGGAGTAGGCCATTCGGCCCTTCGAGCCTGCACCGCCATTCAATATGATCATGGCTGATCATCCAACTCAGTATCCCGTACCTGCCTTCTCTCCATACCCTCTGATCCCCTTAGCCACAAGGGCCACATCTAACACCCTCTTAAATATAGCCAATGAACTGGCCTCAACTACCCTCTGTGGCAGAGAGTTCCAGAGATTCACCACTCTCTGTGTGAAAAAAGTTTTTCTCATCTCGGTTTTAAAGGATTTCCCCCTTATCCTTAAGCTGTGACCCCTTGTCCTGGACTTCCCCAACATCGGGAACAATCTTCCTGCATCTAGCCTGTCCAACCCCTTAAGAATTTTGTAAGTTTCTATAAGATCCCCTCTCAATCTCCTAAATTCTAGAGAGTATAAACCAAGTCTATCCAGTCTTTCTTCATAAGACAGTCCTGACATCCCAGGAATCAGTCTGGTGAACCTTCTCTGCACTCCCTCTATGGCAATAATGTCCTTCCTCAGATTTGGAGACCAAAACTGTACGCAATACTCCAGGTGTGGTCTCACCAAGACCCTATACAACTGCAGTAGAACCTCCCTGCTCCTATACTCAAATCCTTTTGCTATGAAAGCCAACATACCATTCGCTTTCTTCACTGCCTGCTGCACCTGCATGCCTACTTTCAATGACTGGTGTACCATGACACCCAGGTCTCGCTGCATCTCCCCTTTTCCTAATCAGCCACCATTTAGATAATAGTCTGCTTTCCTGTTTTTGCTACCAAAATAGATAACCTCACATTTATACTGCATCTGCCAAACATTTGCCCACTCACCCAGCCTATCCAAGTCACCTTGCAGTCTCCTAGCATCCTCCTCACAGCTAACACTGCCCCCCAGCTTAGTGTCATCCGCAAACTTGGAGATATTGCCTTCAATTCCCTCATCCAGATCATTAATATATATTGTAAATAGCTGGGGTCCCAGAACTGAGCCTTGCGGTACCCCACTAGTCACTGCCCGCCATTGTGAAAAGGACCCGTTTACTCCCACTCTTTGCTTCTTGTTTGCCAGACAGTTCTCTATCCACATCAATACTGAACCCCCAATTTCATGTTTACATTTACCATCCACCCTTCGACACCTTCCTAGACAAGAGGTAATACGTCTAATCTTACTTTGCTGATTCCCACAAACTTCTTCTATATCTGGTCAACGAGAGATGCCAATTGTCACATCCAAACACCCTTTCGTTACCTTGTTCAATTCCAATCAGAATTAAGTAAGAAAGGATGTTAATATTTTCTTCCTCCTGCACTGTGTGCTATTTTCTCATAAAACCACTGTTGTATCTACCTCCACCTCCACCTATTGCGTTCTAGCCACTAACACCCTCTGTAAACAAATGTAGGCGCAAAATCTTAGATCAGAACTCACCCTTAATCTTATAACCAGGGAATTATAAACATTCATTGCACAATGATACATAATTTCACAATTATTTCATTTCTAGAATTGTAGATGAAGCATCCTTAAAAAAATTTGATCTGCTGAGCTGGGAAAATGTAATAAATTATTCAGACTCAATTTTAGTTTATAAAATCATCCATGGACTAGCCCCACCTCTGTTAAAAGAATTTATAAAGAAGAACATAAATAGGTCGACAAGAGCAGCATCCAGGGGTGATTGTGTTGTCCCGTTTAAGAAAAGTGTATTTGGCCAGACTGTATTTTCCTATAGAGCGTCGCATACCTGGAACGCGATCCCCTGCTTCATACGGGAACTGCCAACCATCACCACATTTACAAAACAACTCAAAAAATGGTTACTGGAAAATCAAACCTGTATTCATAATCAACCGTAATATAATCATCTGGCAGTCTTTTATTGTTACTTTTTAACTTTATTGTCTGTTTTGTTATGTTTTTTGTTTGTCTTTTGTTTTGTTTTGATGCTTTTCTTATGGATTGAATGTGTTGTGATGTGTTAACCTGGTTTACCAGAGGGACTACAGATGGAAATTAGCCTATAGCTATAATCTTGCGTATTGCATGCAAATGTTTATAAATATGCGCTGTCCTTAATAAAAACATCTAAAAAAAAAGAAGAAAAAAAAATGGAACACTTCTATTTATAGCTACACCAAAGTTTATTTCTTAGAAACTAATTCCTACAACATCAAATATAATACAAATTACAAATATAGAATGGCATCCATTAATATTCACTTTTTGTTTGCTCATGGAGCTGTAACAAAATAATTGCCTGTTAGAGAGTTATGGTGAACAATTGTTCTTTGGACGGGACTAGGGAGGTGGAGGTGATGGTGCTGGAACATGTGCCTTTTGATGTACAGTATTAATAGCCTGGATTTGGGTGCATGGCGTGTGTAACAAAGAACATAGAAATGTACAACTTGGGAACAGGTTCAATGGCACACAATGTTTGTGCTGAATATGATTCCAAGACCATCTCTTATCTGCCTGCACATAAGACATATCTCTCCACTCTCTGCATATCCATGTGTTTCTCCATCCGAATGCCTCTTTAAATGCTAGTATTGTATCTGCCTCCATCACCAAGCCTGACAGTGCATTCTAGTCACGCAATGCACTCGATGTAAAAAACCTGCCAGGTCATTTCCTTTACACTTAGCACCTTTCACCTTAAACCTGTGCCCGTTGATATTTTCATCCTGTGGGAAAAGGTTCGGACTGTCTACTCTACCAATGGCTCTTGGTATTTTACATATTTCTTACTGAAAGTAAGCATGCTGGTACAGCAGGCAGTGAAGAAAGCTAATGGCATGTTGACCTTGATTGCGAGATGATTTGAGTTTTGGAGCAAGGAAGTCCTACTGCAGTTGTACAGTGCCCTGGTGAAACTGCACCTGGAGTATTGCATTCAATTCTGGTCTCCTAATTTGAGGAAGGACATTATTGCTATTGAGGGAGTGCAGCGTAGGTTCGCCAGGTTAATTCCCAGGATGGCAGGTATGACATATGATGAAAGAATGGGTCAACTGGGCTTGTATTCTCTGGAATTGAGAAGAATGTGAGGGGATCATAGAGAAACATATAAATATCTTAAAGGGTTGGACAGGCTAGATGCAGGAAAAATGTTCCTGATGTTGGGGGAGTTTTGAACCAGGGGTCACAGTTTAAGAATAAGGGGTAGGCCATTTAGGTCTGAGATAAGGAAAAACATTTTCACTCAGAGAGTTGTGAATCTTTGGAATTCACTGCCACAGAAGGCAGTGGAGGCACAATTCACTGGATGTTTTCAAGGGAGAGTCAGATTTAGCTCTTAGGGCTAATGAAATCAAGGGATATGAGGAAAAAGCAGGAAAGGGGAACTGATTTTAGATGATCAGCCATGATCATGTTGAATTGCGGTGCTGGCTCAAAGGACTGAATGGCCTACTCCTGCACCTATATTTCTATGTTTCTATCAGGTCTCCTCTCAACTTCCAATGTTCCAGAGAAAGCAATTCAAGTATGTTCACCCTTTCCTTGTATCTAATGCTCTCTAATCCAGTCAACATTCTGGTAAACCTCATCTACACATTTTCTAAAGCCTCCAAATATTTCCTGTATTGGAGCAACCAAAAATGCATGCAATACTCCAATGTGGCCAAAGTCCTATAAAACTATAGGCCAATGTGGCCAACGTCTTAGAAGAGAAAAAACATGTTCTGAAGTAATTCAATGGGTTGGGCAGCATCACTGAAGAACATGGATAAGTGAAGTTTCGGGTTGGGACTTCTTCAGACTCAAAAAAGGTTCCGACCTAAAGGTTCCGACCTACACCATCCAAAGCTTTGTGTCTCTTTTTATACAACATCATCCGTAGTTCCAGCATCCGTAGTTTTTACAAAAAGCTGCTTCATGGCTTCCTGAATCTTATAATAAATGCCTCAACCAAGGAAGGTGAGCATCCCATATACTTTCTTTACCACTCTATCTACTTGTGTTGCCACTTTTGAGGAATTAAACATTTTGGGACATTGAAAAACATGAAACATATAAACAATAAAGTGAATGGTGGAGGTGGATGTTCAGAAAATGACCTTTGAAAGTCATTTGGACGGATATAAGGAGAGGAATGGGTTTAGAGGGATGTGGGCCAAATGACGGCAAATGGGGCTAGTCCAATATGCCAATATAGTCGGCATGAACAAGGTGGGCCGAAGGGCCTACTTTCGTGCTCTCTTCCTCTATGACTCTAAGATGTTAGGCTGGAGAAAACATGGATGATGAATTTAGACTCAGGGTAGTACAGAAACTATATACTCTGTTGGGACGAATGAGGACAAATATTGTACAGGTAGCAGTTGTAGGAGTTTACCTCAGACTTTTGCCGGTAATGCAAAAATTATAATTTGTAAGGTCAATCAAGAAGTTATAACTTCTTCATCCCTTTGTGATCAGAACACATCATATTTAAATACTATTATACAATTATTTTTAGCTCATTTACTGTAATGAAGACATAAGGATGCAGACATGTTTACTCTATTAAATTAACAATTATGCCAGAGTTTACTTTCCTGAACATATGAGTTAGAATTGGTTAATCTGTAATTTTAGTCTTCAGGATAAAGTTTTAAGACATGAGCTGACATTAGAACAATAAAGAATACAGCAAACTAGTAAAACATCTTCATGTCCCTTCCTCTGGGCTTTTAAGTGAGGAGAGTTTTAAGCATTCTTGAGTTTTCATGATTTTTGACAAGCTATGATTCGTATATAGAAAGATGGTTAAAGGGCCATAATAATGAATTGTTCTTAAAAATAATCATTTAGCACAAAACACATACAATTAATGATAAAACACAAATTGCTTGAGGAACTCAAATGGATTTGACAGCCCGTTATCCCCGCAGTCAGCCTTCTTCTTTCCCCTCATTAGTACGCACTTCTCCCATCTCCCTTATTTCCTTTTTATACCCCCTATTTCCCCAGCTCCTTCTCCTGTGTCCCCCGCCCCTTCTTTACATTTCACTCTTCCTCTTTTCTCCTTATCAGACACCCTTTGCACCTGAAGCCTTTGTCATTTACTCAACCCATCTGACAATCAACCCCCTCACCGACACCAACCTATCATTTACCAGGCTTTGTCCCACTCCCAGCTATTTTCCAGCTTTCCCTTCAACCCCATCCAATCTATTTGTCAGAATAAGAGTGCCAGCCAATTATGTCACCTACCCATTCCCTATCCATTCCCTCCACAGTTGCTGCCTGACTTCCTGAATCTGCTATTTCTTGTAGAGCATTGTGTTCAGTTTTGGTCACGTTACTATAGGAAGGATGTTGTGAAGCTGGAGAGACTGCAGAGAAGATTTACGAGGACTGTGCTGTTGTGAGAGGTTGGGCAGGCTTGGTGTTTATTTCATGGAGCGCAGGAGGTTGAGGGGTGATCCTATAGGGGTGTATAAAGTCATGAGGGGAATAGGGTGATTGCACAGTGTTTTACCCAGTGTAAGGTGAGAGGGGAAAGATTTAAATAGTTCCATTTAAACTATTAATAGATTTAATAGTTTCCCCTGAGTGGCAAAGTTTTCCACACAGAGGGTGGTGGGTATATGGAAAGAGCTCGCAGAGGAGGTAGTTGAGGCACGTACAATGAGAACATTTAAAAGACATTAGGACAGGTACATGTATAGGAAAGGGTGAGAGGGAGATGGGCCTAAGGTGGGCAGGTGGGACTAATGTGGATGGGGCATCTTGTTTAACTTGGGCAAGTTGGGCCGATGAGCTTCTTTCCATGGTGTATGACAGTTTGAATTAAGAATGCTTGGTTAATTTAGTTATTGTTTTTTTTTTGTACTGGTGGTGTCTTCAGAAGAGGTGAGAGATCAGCTGGAATTCCAATCCATTGAGGTAAGAAAGTTGCTTTGTACTTGAAAATCTTTAGAAACGGTGAATCAGGCAGAGTGTAGTTATCGAGATAAATAGTCTCCCCACCAGCGAGGTACCCAGCCCAATACCCAAATGTCCCTATCGTCATTACAGTGTGATTACAATGAGCAAGAATAGAAAGATCTTGACCTGGACTGTTCGATGTATCTGAAAAGAAAACATCCTCTTTGGAATTATTGATGTTCTCCTTGCACCAATCCATTCCATTACTTGTCACTGTAAAAATTACATTCTTGTATTTATTTCTGAAGTAAGTCATTGCTTTTTCTAAATATTTCTTATCAGCCACGACCCCTTTCCAAATTTTTGGCATGATGCGTAAATAATCGCCCCTTCGAACATGAACACCAACAAAAGTCACATTCTTTTGCTCACCCTTGATGCGTCTCAGATATGTATTTGTCTCTTCCGTGATAAAGTCATGAAAGGTGAACTCGCGGAGAATTTCCTCTCGTAAGTGATGATAGAAGGTCCAGGAGAACGGGTGTCCCGTGAGCATTCGATAGTCCCCTGGAATATTACGATACTCGTCATCCATCCAGTCATGGAGCCCGTAAGGCTTCATGTGTAATTTTTTGTTCAAGCTTTCATGGAGGGTTGGAAGAGTTGTTTTAAAGATAGGAGACAGATAATTCGCCATGGCAGGCAAAATGTAGGCCTGATGGCCATTCAGCTTTGCCAAAGCATACAATGCTGCATATTCCCCCATCTGGTTGCCAAGTCGTCCAATAGAATTTACTGTCCAAATTCCCTTTGGAATATTCTCCACTCTGGTTTGACCATCTTCCTTACCACTTTTTACATTTGTATCTTTATTTAAATTACCTATTTTAGACAGATATTTATATTGGTATTCAAAATATATGGAAACAAATATTACTGAAAGTAAAATGAATATGAAGATGTGACGTTTCATCTTGTTTTGCTCAATAGAAATGCACTTCGGCAAAACTATTTTCATGGAGTTTACGTTGTATCTTCTCTGTTCTTTCAATTTACCTCAGTGCTTCTGAAAATAGATTTTTTTTAAATAAAATTATTAGTTATTATTATAAAAATGTATTATTATAAAATTATTGTTAATATTATTAAATTTGAACAATTCCTCAAATTTGCTAATATTTAGTTTAGTTTTGACATACAGCTAGGTCATGGGGAGAATGTACATTTATTTCCAATTAACCAATTTCTGAAAAACAGGGAATAATTTGGTTCAGAGAAAAGACAGAAGTGAAGGATAGTCAATATTAAATAGTATGACAGGCACCATAGTTTGAATTTTGAGCTAACTACCAATTTCCTTTACAGTGGAAATTTATGTATCTGTCACTATCCTCTCCATCTGTATGTCATGTATGGGAAAGCAGTCAACATAATCATATTATGCCTTGCGTCCGTATGGCATTAACATTGAATTCTCCCAATTTTGCTAGCCCTTGCTGTCTCCTCCCCTTCCTTAACCCTCTAGCTGTCTCCTCCCACCCTCCCATCCGCCCGCCCTCGGGCTCCTCCTCCTCCTCCCCTTTTTCTTCCTTTCCCCCCCCCACCCCCCATCAGTCTGAAGAAGGGTTTTGGCCCGAAACGTCGCCTATTTCCTTCGCTCCATAGATGCTGCTGCACCCGCTGAGTTTCCCCAGCAATTTTGTGTACCTTCGATATTCCAGCATCTGCAGTTCCTTTTTGAACACTTTGTCTACTCCACTGCGATATCTCCTCAAGGTATGCCTACTTTGAAGAAGTTCTTCTCCGCTCTCCGGAGACAGTTTCACAACCTCCTCTCTAACTGCACACCCTCTGTGATCCCCCCTGCCCTCCAACTGTACGACCATACCCTTACCCAGACTCGATACCACAGCCACATTTGCTTCCTCGGGGCCTGCCTGAGCCTCCATCTCATACCCCATGGCTTCCAGCTCCAGTTCCCTACCTCCCAGTTCGGACCCCAACCGGACCATCGGTACCGACTGGCTATCCACCGGCATACCCTGCAATTCTCCAACCGGGCACTGAGATCCACCCTGGTCACGATGCGCCGGCACCAACAGGACCTCACATCGACACTCCCTGTACTTCAGGCCTCACTAACCCAGACCTGCAATGGACCCCAGCTGTATTTCATCCGCCGGAAGATCCACCTCTTTAATAAAAAATTCCTGGCCTACCTTAATTCCACCAAGGACCTTAAATTATACCGACTCCAGGGCGCTCCCAACGCCTACACTCCGCGACTCGACCGCCCGCAGACTCCGGGCCCCAGCTCTGGCCCGCATCGCCTGCCCGAGTCCCGCGACGCCATCTTGGCCACTAGGAGCGACTTCCATACTCACCGGGACGCCACCTTCACCGACCTCCACATCGATGCCGCCGCCGACCCTCACCTGCCGACCGATGACGCCTAGCCTCGCAGCTTCTACGGTAACTCGGACTTTCTCCCCCTTGCCGATTCCTCAGACATCGCCGCCGGACCCGACCTACCCGGCATCGCCGCCGAACCGGGGCTCCCCCAACATGGCCGCCGCAACGCACCCGATTCATCTCGCCACCGACCCGCCGACCTTCCGACCACCGGGACCACCCACGCATCGCCCGCGGACCCCGACTCAACCACCGCTGGACTCCGACCATCGGGTCCGGTGACCCGCGCCACTGGACTCCGACCATCGGGTCCGTTGACCCGCGCCACTGGACTCCGACCATCGGGTCCGGTGACCCGCGCCACTCCACCCCCCTCCAGCAACCCACAGCCGTCGCCTTACCTGGAGCCTGGACTCTGCACTGGGCCTGGAGCCTCCACGCTGCTTACTCCCACTCTACTGAACTTAACTCCACTGGGTCCTAGCGCCCGTCTGCCCAGCCTTGCCAACCTCATTGGCTGCTCCACTGACCCTCCCCCATCCCCCCCCAACCATGCCACCCCCGCTCTTCCCCACCCACATTACAGCCCTCTCTCCCCCCCACCCCCTGACCACCCACCACTCCTCCAACACCCACAACCCCCCCCCCCCCACACATCGCCCCGTCCCCAGTCCACCCACCTGCCTTCCTCTGGCCCCAACTCCCACCCCTGCCGGGTGTTCACCATCCCCCCCGACCTCCCCCTCTCCCCCACCCAACGGTCTGTCCTCAGCAGAGGTCTTACCTTTGTCCCCCTCCGTCCCCATCTCAATGAGTTCCGTGCCCACCATGACTTGGAGCGCTTCTACCGTCGTCTCCGCCTCGCAGCGCACTGCCATGGGAAGGAGTCCTCCCCCCCCCAATGATGACCCCTTTTCCCGTCTCCAACGCACCCCCGCCTCGTGGAACCCCTCTCATAAAGTCCCAGCTCAGGAACACTTTATCCAGAACTGCCGCCGCAGCGTCAACGGCCTCAACATCTCCACTCCCCTGTCTCACTCTAATCTTTCCCCCTCTGAACGCACTGCCATTGAATCACTCCGCAAAAACCCAGATTGGGTCATCAAACCAGCCGACAAGGGAGGTGCCGTGGTAGTCTGGCGCGTCGATCTCTACAAAGCTGAGGCCACGCGCCAACTCTCGGACACCTCCTCCTACTTACCCTTGGACCATTACCCCACTGACGAGCACCAGGCCACCATTTCTAGCACCATCGCCGACTTCATCAATTCCCACGCCCTGCCCGACCAAGCTTCCAACCTCATCGTTCCCCAGCCCCGCACGGCCCGTTTTTACCTTCTCCCCAAAATCCACAAACCCGGCTCTCCCGGCAGACCCATTGTCTCTGCGTGTTCGTGCCCCACCGAACTCATCTCCACATACCTTGACTCCATCCTATCCCCCTTGGTCAAATCCCTCCCCACCTATGTTCTAGACACCTCAGACACTCTCCGCCGCCTCCACGCATTCCACTCTCTGGGCCCTCACCCCCTCAACTTCACCATGGATGTCCGGTCACTCTACACCTCCATCCCCCACCAGGATGGCCTCGGAGCCCTCCGGTTCTTCCTCGACCAGAGGAGCAACCTATACCCAGCCACTGACACTCTCCTCCGCTTAGCGGAGTTGGTCCTCACCCTCAACAACTTTACATTTGACTCCTCCCATTTCCTCCAAACACAAGGCGTAGCTATGGGCACACGCATGGGCCCCAGCTACGCCTGCCTCTTTGTCGGGTACGTTGAACAATCCTTGTTCGAGACGTACCAGGGCCCCATCCCCGACCTCTACCTCCGTTACATTGACGACTGCTTTGGGGCCACCTCCTGCACCTACACACAACTGACTGACTTCATCCACTTCACCACCAACTTCCATCCGGTACTCCAATACACCTGGACGATTTCCGACACTTCCCTACCATTCCTTGACCTCACCATCTCCATCGCAGAGGACAGACTCCTGACCGACATACATTACAAACCCACTGACTCACATGGCTATCTGGACTACACGTCTTCCCACCCTGCCCCCTGTAAAGACTCCATCCCCTACTCCCAATTCCTCCGCCTACGCCGCATCTGTTCCCAGGATGAGACATTCCATACCAGGGCATCGGAAATGTCCTCGTTCTTCAGGGAACGGGGATTCCCCTCCGCCACCATAGATGAGGCTCACACCAGGGTCTCATCCATACCCCATAACACTGCTCTCTCTCCCCATCCCCGCACTCGCAACAAGGGCAGAGTCCCTCTGGTCCTCACCTTTCACCCCACCAGCCGGCAAATACAACACATAATCCTCCGCCATTTCCGCCACCTCCAACGTGACCCCACCACTCGCCACATCTTCCCATCTCCCCCCATGTCTGCCTTCCGCAAAGACCGCTCCCTCCGCAACTCCCTCGTCAATTCTTCCCTTCCCTCCCGCACCACCCCCTCCCCGGGCACTTTCCGTTGCAACCGCAAGAAATGCAACACCTATCCCTTCACCTCCCCCCTCGACTCCATTCAAGGACCCAAGCAGTCGTTCCAGGTGCGACAAAGGTTCACCTGTATCTCCTTCAACCTCATCTACTGCATCCGCTGCTCTAGATGTCAGCTGATTTACATCGGGGAGACTAAGCGTAGGTTGGGCGATCGTTTCGCTGAACACCTCCGCTCAGTCCGCAATAACCTACCTGAACTCCCGGTGGCTCAGCATTTCAACTCCCCCTCCCATTCCCAATCCGACCTCTCTGTCCTGGGTCTCCTCCATTGCCAGAGTGAGCAACAGCGGAAATTGGAGGAACAGCACCTCATATTCCGTCTGGGGACCTTGCGTCCGGATGGCATTAACATTGAATTCTCCCAATTTTGCTAGCCCTTGCTGTCTCCTCCCCTTCCTTAACCCTCTAGCTGTCTCCTCCTCGGGCTCCTCCTCCTCCTCCTCCCCTTTTCCTTCCTTCTCCCACCCCCCATCAGTCTGAAGAAGGGTTTCGGCCCGAAACGTCGCCTATTTCCTTCGCTCCATAGATGCTGCTGCACCCGCTGAGTTTCCCCAGCAATTTTGTGTACCTTCGATATTCCAGCATCTGCAGTTCCTTTTTGAACAACATAATCATATCACCAGATTCATGAATAAATTCTTCCCTGCTGTTTAAAGATGACTAAATGGTTCTCCCGTAAACCACGGGTGAATCCAAACAATAGCCTTTTTATCGATCATGGTACATCTGACAATGATAAACCAATACCAATGTCAGGGCCAATAGCAGCAACATGCAAAAAGCAGCAACGATGTACACAAGAGACATCTGTTTAGACTTAATCAACTTTGAATTCTTGCATGCATTTGTCACTCAGTTTAAATGGGATTTTTGTCAAATTTGCTTTATAATATGGGAGAAGAAGTGAATCTAAATAAATACAGGTCATTGCTTATCAATCTTTAGTGCCTTTAATTAAAATGACACCATTGTACCATGTTTCTTGATGGAGAACATTATTGAAGCTCATCAAGACACAGTTATCGGGTGTGAAGCTGGATTACTAAAGGCCACAGATCATGGTCTGTTTGGGAATTGTAGTGGATGTAAGTACACACATGCTAGAAATGCCCTTGAAGATAACTTCAATAACAAGGAAAGTTACTACAGTAGCGCAACGAGTATGGAATTCATGGTGTGACAGAAAATTGCATCATAAATTGAAAAATTAAAAAAAGAGACAGCAGTGATTGAGAGAGAGTAGTGAATACAAAGATTCAGATTCTGATTAGTTTATTGTCTGATACACATGGATGCAATAATTCCTTATTCACATGAAGCGCACAGAGTAAACAGTGTATACATACAGTAATGATAAATGCAACCAATAAACACAACCAACGACGGTAAAACAGTAGAATGGAGGCTGATCACAGTGCAATCAAAGTAGTGACAAAAAAATTAAAATACAATAACAGAATACTCAATTTCCCTTTGCAATTACTAGTTGCACCGGTGCTTGTGCAGCTGACTTACACATGGCATTCAAGCTAGTTTTTTCTGCACACCAAGACGTCTCAATCTCTCACTGAATATGGAGGCAAATCACAGATGCCAAGGTTGTCACTATTATCAGGGCCACTTAATGCACACAAATGAACTCACTGTCAATAAGCATTAATTTACACTTGGGATCAATAAAACATAAAAAATGTTGTTAATAAAAATAAACTATCAAGAGCTTCCATTTCATGGACAAAAAGATGGTGATACACATCTATATATATATATCTCTATCTTCTATTATATTCTTATCTATCTATCTATCTATCTATCTATCTATCTATCTATCTATCTATCTATCTATCTATCTATCTATCTATCTATCTATCTATCTATCTATCTATCTATCTATCTATCTATCTCTAGAACTCTGAACTGTCCTCTTCCGGTTTGCATTGTTTTTACATTTGCGCAATAACGGTACCAAATAGCGCTACAATTTTCCAGCACCTTACTTGCCATTCTCCTGTGCTGCAAGTGCACCAAATTTTGTTCCAATCGGTGAAATATTACAAAAGTTATTAAGGTTTAAAAATCGTAAAAACCGCACATGCACAGATTGGTCTCCTCTTCTGTCAGCAGATTGGATTTCTTTCTTATAATTCACTGGGATGGCGACGACCCTTCCGGCACCCGCTGTCAATCACCAGCGGCGAGAAGAATAAAGCTGAAGGAGTGGAGTGAGCAGAGTGGTGAGAGCGAGTTCAGGCTGCGGGCTGCGTTGACCACCACCACAATGAGCTGGGAGCACTGAGTGAGGCCAGAGGATAGGGGCCGGGACCAGGACTGGGAGTCACTGAGTGCGGCTGTAGCCGGGGCTGGGAGCCACTGACTGCGGCTGGATCGGGGCCGGAAGCCGCTGAGCGAGGCCTGGTCCGGGACTGCCAAGTGAGGACGGATCCGGGGCTGGGGCCAGAAGCCTCTGAATGAGACGGGAGGCGGAACCAGGGCCAGGCACTGCAGAGTAAGGCTGGAGCCAGAGCCGGAACCGGAGCCAGGGCCGGGAGCTGTGAGTGCAGCCGGAGCCAGGGCTGGGAGCAGTTGAGTGCGGCCAGGGCCAGAACCGGCTGAGTGAGGCCAGGGCAGGGAGTCGTTGAGTGAGGCAGGAACTGGGGCCGGGGCAAGGAACTGCTGAGTGAGGTCAGGGCAGGGAGCTTGGGCTGGGAGCCGTTGAGTGAGGCCGGAGCCAGGGCCAGGGTCTGAAGCCGTTGAGAGGGGCTGAGGCCAGGTCCGGGACCAGAAGCCGTTGAGTGCCAGAAGCCGCTGAGTAGGTCATGGCAGCGACAGGTCACGGCAGCAGGAGGCTATAACTGTGATAGGCTATGCAAGCGGCAGCGGTAGGCCACGGCAATGGCAGGGGTAGGCAGAGGCTGGAGTAGCCGTCCCCGCCCCCGGCTACAGAATGCTTCCGCTGACCCCGCATAAAGCCGTACCCGTAGTCCAGCTGCAGCCCATTCGGCCCAAAATACCTGTCCTAGCCGATGAAAAGTAAATTCGGCCCACATTGTCTGTACAAGCCCTCCAGAAACCAGGCCTTTTGGTCCACAACAACTATACTAGCCCATGTACTAGTCCAGCTACAGCTGTAGCACGCTTCCCCACCCAACCCCCCCACCAGCCTCCGCCTGAAGCCATCCCCCACTGCCGGCTGCAGGTCGGTCCTTTCCCACCATCACCTCCACCGGCCCCCGACAGCCCCAGCCTGAAGCTGCCCCCCTCCCCCGGCCGCAGTACGCTCTCCCTCCCCGCCGGCCAGTAGGCTACTGCAGCGGTAGGTCACGACAGCGATAGTCCACAGCAGTGGCAGCAGTAGGTGACAGCAGCGGTCCGCCACGACAGAATAGGCAGCGGCAGCGACAGGCCACAGCAGCGGTAGGCCACGGCAGCGGTCAGCCACGGCAGAATAGGCAGCGACAGGCCACAGCAGCGGTAGGCCACGGCAGCGCTCCACCCCTCCCCACCAGCCCCCGACAGGCCCCACCTGAAGCCTACCCTCTCCCACTCCCCCGGCTGCAGGACGCTCACCACTCCCCTACCGGCACCCGACGGCCCCCGCCTGAAGCCTTCCCCCTCCCCCGGCTGCAGCGCGCAACAACAAACGCAACAAGAAACAATAGACTTAATAAATCGCATCTTTAATGTTTAAATTGTTGTTATATTTTATTCACATTTTAAGCTTTAATAAATCCCTTTTCCACTTGCCGTGCCCCATCAGCTGCGCCTGCACAGTATTACCTTGGTGTTCTACGTCACAATGGGAACCCCATGGGCAGGAATGGCTGCGCCGCTGGTGAGCCGCTGAGTGGATGGGGGAGGGGGGGGGGGGGTGTTGAGGAGGGATGGAATGAGTGCATGGGGGGGAAGGGTAAGGGACAGAGTGAGGGGGTGAGGAGAGGAGGGGGATCAGGGGAATAACAACTGGTACCTGTCAGCCGCGCCTGCGCAGTTGGGGGCTATGCGTGAGTGGTGGAATATTGCGTTGGGTACCATAGCGATTTTTATTGACTTTGATTTCATTCGAATCCTTCCATTTTCATTGACGACTAACAGTGTAATTAGGTTATTTTAAGGTTTGATTTGGCATTGTGTTTATTGGGGAAGTGCGAAAGGGGAGAGGTGAGGGAGTGACTGAGGGATGGGAAAAGGAGAGGGTGGAAAAGGTGAGGGACGGAATGGAGGGGGAGAGGGGAGAGAAGAGGGAGAGTGAAGACGAAAGGGAGGGAGAGTATGAGCCACGCCTGCGCAGTTGGGGGCTATGGGTGATTATTGCGTTGGGGGATTGGGTACATCACAATGGAATCTAATTTAGCAGCAAATCTAAGGGGCGGGGTGTTAGTGTGTGGTGGGGGGGGTTAAGTGTGTGGTGGGGAGGTTAGTGAGTGTGTATGGGTTAGTGTGTGTGGGGGTTAGTGTGTGTGGGGGTTAGTGTGTGTGGGTTAGTACGTCTGGGGGGGGGTAGTGTGTGGGTGGGGTTAGTGTGTGGGGGGGTGTTAGTGTGTGTGTGGGGGTGGGTTAGTATGAGTGGGGGGGCTAATGTGTGGGGGGGGGGTTGGTGTGTGTGTGGGGGGTTAGTATGAGTGGGGGGGCTAGTGTGTAGGGGGGGTTAGTGTGTGTGTGGGCGGGTTAGTGTGTGTGTGTGTGTGAGGATTAGTGTGTGTGTGAGGGGTTAGTGTGCGTGGAGGGGGGGTTAGTGTGTGCGGGGGCAACTGTGTGTGAGGAGGGGGTCATGTCATAGCAGGTAGATTTCTTGGACTACTCGAGAGTATTTGACTTGAATGCTGTAAACTTAGACTCCACCTAGGAGGGGACCTAACTTAGATGGTGCACTGACAGCGAAGGGAAATATGCAGGGTGCTTGGTGCCAGTAATATAGAGTCTTAGAGGGAGTCGTAGAGCACGGACGACATGGTGGCGCAGCAGTGGAGTTGCTGCTTTACAGCACCGGAGACCCAGGTTCGATCCTGAATACTGGTTCTCCCCGTGACCTGCATGTGTTTCTCCCCGTGACCTGCATGGGTTTCTCCGAGATCTTCGGATTACTCCCACACTCCAAAGATGTACAGGTTTATAGGTTAATTTGCTTTGTATAAATATAAAATTGTATGAATGTAAATTCTCCCTGATGCGTGTAGCTAAGTGTTAATGGGCGTGGATAACTGGTCAGAGCAGACCCGGTGGGCCTGAAGGACCAGTTTCTGTGCTGCACCTCTAAAAACTAAAAATAACCTAAACAGGCTCTTTGGTCTACTAACAAAGATATCACATCTAAGCTGGTTCTATTTGCATTTACCCAATTTTGGCCCACATCCATCTAAACCTTTCCTATCCATGCTCATGTTCCAGTGTCTTTTAAAAATGTTGTATAGTACCCACCTCAACAACCTTCTTTGCTTTTTCTATTTAATATTTATGCCGGATAGGAAGAGAGAAGACCTGTACTGCACTGCTGAAGTCTTCAAATTAAAGCCATTGGCAACCCACTTCCAATTAAATAGAACCAGCCTTTAAAACACATTAAAGAAGGGCCTTAACCAGAAACATCACCCATTTCTTCTCTCCAGAGATGCTGCCTGTCCCGTTGAGTTACACCAGCATTTTGTGTCTATCTTCGGTGTCAACCAGCATCTGCAGTTCCTTCCTACACAGTTAAAATACTTCTTCAAGCTTACAAATCACAATAAATGATGGAGGCAAGAATCACATTTCAACTTCCTACCTGTTAATAATGATCCGTTTCGTAAGCACTCTGCGCTTTCACCAGGCCACTGCAATGATATGTACGCTGCCTCACCCACTGTGATTCTCCAGCATTTTTGTCTATCTATAGAAAATCTAGCTTTTTGAGACACAGCAAAATTTACAATACATTCCCACGCCTAGTTTGGCAATACAAGTTTTGCATTTTCACATTTAAAGAACAAAAAGGCAATCTTTCCCTTCTCTCCCCCCTCCCCCACCCATCTCTTCCCCCATCCCTCTCTCCCCCTTCCCCATTCTCTCTCTCCCCCTTCCCCATTCCCTCTCTCCACCCCTCCCCACCACTCTCACATCCCCTCCCTCACCTCTCCCAACCCCTACCCCTCTCTCCCCATCCCCCCTCCCCGCTCTCCTCCCCCTCCCCATCCCCCGCTCTCTCCCTTCCCCATCCCCCTTCCCCCCTCTCCCCCACCCCCTTCCCCTCCCCATTCTCTCCCCTCTCTCCTCCTGCCTCACTCCCTCCATCCCCCCTCTCTCCGCCCCCTCCCCATCCATCCTCTGTCACTTTCCCCCTTCCCCCCTCTCCCTCACCTTCCCCACTCTCTTCCCCATCCCCCTCTACCCCCTCCCCATCTCCATCTCCCCCTCTCCATCTCCGCCCCCTCTCCATTCCATCTCCCCCCCTCCCTCCACACCCCTCATCTCCCTCCCCCCTCTCTCCCCTCATCTCCCTCCCCCCTCTTTCTCTGCCCCACTCTCTTTGCCCCTCGAGATAGGGTGGGGATGTGGTAAAAGGAACCAATTAATAATATTAATATAATATCAAGGGAGGTGGTTAGTGTGTGTGTGTGTGTGTGTGTGTGGGGTGGGGGGGCGGTTATTGTGCGTGGCGGGGGATTAGTGTGTGTGGGAGGATTAGTGCTTGGCCCTCATCCATCTAAACTAGGGCCGGATTTACGTATAATCCAGACAAGCTTAAGCTTATGGCCGCCGCATCGCACCCTACTCACCTCGTCGCCTCACCAGGCTGGCCAAACCGTGCCACCCCACCGACCATCCGCACGCCTGAGCCCTCCCACGCATTGCCCGCCGACCCGGACTCTACTGCTCGTGGACTCATCCACCGACCCTCGCCACTCCACCGCCCTCCAGCAGCCCGCAGCCATCTCCTTACCTGCAGCCTGGACTCAGCACCGGGCCTGAAGCCTCCACGCTACTAACTCCCACTCCCCTGGGTTTTACTGCACTGGGTCCTAGTGCTAGACTCCCCAAGCCTGGTAACCTCAGTGGCTGATCCTCTGGGTCTTCCCCGTCCCCCATAAACTATGTGACCCCTGCTTTTCCCCACCCACACTACAGTCCTCATACCCCCCTACTCCCTGACCACCCACCACCCTCCCACCAGATATCGCCTCGGCCTCAGTTCACTCACCTGCCTTCCTCCGGCCCCAACCCCCATCCCTGCCGTGTGTTCACTATCCCCCCTGACCTCCCCCTCGATTTGGAGCTCTTCTACCATCGCCTCCGCTTCACAGCATTCTTCCATGGGAAGGAGTCCTCGCCCCCTATTGATGATCCCTTTTCCCGTCTCCAATGAACCCCCTCCTCGTGGACCCCACCTTCATGGCCTACCGGCTTTACACCTTTTTATCCAAAACTGCCGGCGGGGCATCAACCACCTCAACTACTCCACTCCCCTGTCTCACTCCAATCTCTCCCTCCCTGAACTTATAGCTATCAACTCACTCCGCAACAACCCAGATTGGGCGATCAAACCCGCCGACAAGGGAGGTGCCGTGGTAGTCTGGTGCGTCGATCTCTACAAAGCTGAGGCCACGCGCCAACTCTCGGAAACCTCCTCCTACTTACCCCTGGACCATGACCCCACGGACGAGCACCAGGCCACTATCTCTAGCACCATCACTGACTTCATCCACTCCAGCTCCCTGCCCCCCCCCCCCACCCCCGAGCCTCCAACCTCATTGTTCCCCAGCCCCGCATGGCCCAATTTTACCTTCTCCCCAACATCCACAAACCTGATTTTCCTGGTAGACCCATTGTCTCTGCCTATTTGTGCCCTACCTAACTTATTTCCACATACCTTGACTCCATCTTATCCCCCCTGGTTAAATCCCTTCGTACCTATGTTCAAGACACATCAGACACTCTCCATCATCTCCGCGCATTCCATTCTTTAGGCCCCCATCCCATCATCTTCACCATGGATGTCCAGTCACTCTACACTTCCATCCCCCACCAGGATGGTCTCAAAGCCCTCCGGTTCTTCCTCGACCAGAGAATCAACCTATACCCATCCACTGATACTCTCCTCCGCCTAGCGGAGTTGGTCCTTAACCTCAATAACTTCTCAGTTGACTCCTCCCATTTCCTCCAAATACAAGGCGTAGCTATGGGCACCAGCTATACCTGCCTCTTTGTCGGTACGCTGAACAACCCTTGTTCGAGGCGTACCAGGGCCCCATCCCCGACCTCAACCTCCATTACATCGACGACTGCTTTGGTGCTACCTCCTGCACCCACACACAACTGACTGACTTCATCCGCTTCACCACTAACTTCCATCTGGCACTCAAATGCACATGGACCATTTCCGACACTTCCCTACCATTTCTTGACCTCACTATCTCCATCGCAGGTGATAGACTTCTGACCGACATCCACTATAAACCCACTGACTCCCATGGCTATCTAGACTACTCTTCTTCTCCCCTACTCCCAATTCCCCGTCTACGCCGCATCTGCTCCCAGGATGAAGTGTTTCACACCAGGGCATCGGAAATTGTAATGTATATAATGTAATTAGCATATGTTATGTCTGGTGTGAGGGGACACGTGCGCTGGAGGAGACTCATGGTGGCGTCCTGCAATAAAGAAGCTTGCTAGTTTACTGTATCTGAGAGTTCTTTTGAGTCAGTTCCAAGTACCCAAAATACACTACAATTGGCGACGAGGATGGGATAGAGTTTGTGAACTCACCCACAGGACTGTTTTGCAACACGTAGGATTGTTTAACAGTTTAAACTGTAGATACGGAGTTGTGTCGCAGTTGTTTGCGAGCGGGACAAGAGAGGCCTGCAGATCCCTCTATGCCGGGGACTGCATTTAAAACATCAGCTGTACAAGTCGGCGAGTTTTGTCAGGCTATCTCTATGTTGTGTCTACGTGGCAAGATGTCGTCCTTCGGATTGTTACTCATTTTAGACTGAGTTTTCCTTTTGTCAAATTCCTCAAGCTGAATAGTCTTTGTATAAGTTTTAGGTGAATTGTTACACCAAAACACACAACAACAGCACGAAGAGGATAAAAGAACAGAAAAGGAAAGAAGAAGGACTGTCAGAAAAAAAAAAGGTTGTGTTTGGAAACAAAGTGGAACGGCACCAAGCCAAAAGATTTGGCGCCAAATGGTTTTAGATTGGCGCCAAAGAAAAGCAAGGTCGGAACAGGAAGCAAGGAAAACAAGTGGGGCAGTAAGTAAGTGTCACCGAAGAAAGCAGCCAAAAGCTGGAAGCCTAACCAGCAGGACAGCGACGGTGTCAACTTACCTGGAACATTTTCCAGGGCTGTGCAGCCAAGGCAAAGGGGCAGAAGAGGCCCAGCAGCTGCCACCGACTTTGGACGTTTTCCAGGGCTGTGTAGCCCACAGCCAGGCCCAGGAACCGCCAACGACGTCGAGTGAGGGCCTAGTACCGGGTACGTCACGGACAGGTCCAGTGAAGCCACCGACGAAACGGAGTCAGCCCGGCTGGGAGAAGAGTCAACCCGGTCGAGGGAGAAAGCCGGCCGCGTGAGAATCGGACCAGCAGCGAGAAAAAAAAAGCCCGGCCATGCGTGAGAAGCGGACCGGTCGTGAGAGAAAGCCCGGTCACAAGAGACGGCCGTGAGCAGAGAAAGCCTGGTCGGGAGCAGAGTCAGCCCGACCGTGAGCAGAGTCAGCCCGACCGTGAGCAGAAAAGAGGGTCCGGCTGCGCAAGAGAAGCGGACTGGTCGAGGGGGAAAGCCCGGACGTGAGAGGAAGTCCAGCCCCGAGCAAAGAGTGGGTCCGCACGAGAGCAGCAGGACAGCACTCAAGCACTTCAGCCCGGTCGGGAGTAGAGTCAGCCCGGTCGTGAGGGCTGTGGAGCCAGCAGGCAGGCAAGTCAGCAGAGCAGCAGCAGTCGACTTGGCAGCGAGCCAGCGGCAGTAAAAGTAACGGTGAAGCCCGGAGGAGCCAGCAAAAGCAGCAAAAGTGGAGGTCTGGTGAGGCCAGCAGCAAAAGTACCGGTGGGGACAGCTCGAGAGGTTCTTCAAAGTAAAAGCAGGACTGTTGAATGTAATGCATTGTTCACTATTCCTTCACAGTAAAAGCGGGACTGTTTGGATGTAATGCATTGGTCACTGTTATTAATAGTAAATCTGTGTGCATAGCAGGAATATGGTTAAAATGTTCTAAATGTCTATTAACATGAAATGCTGGTTAATAGTATAAATCTATTATTATAAGAATTAGTAATAGTCAGTGGGCTGGATCACTTCTTAGTGTGGATTAAGTCTAGTGCAGAATACACAGTGAGAGAAAAGAAGAGAGTGCACCTGAATAGCAACAGGTAGCTTGGCTTTTCAAATTGTAGGAAACGTGCCTCAATTAGATTATGGGTGTAATTTTGAGAAATGGACCAAAGTCTTGGAGGCTTGTTTCATTTCCAATGATATTGCTGCAGAGGAGAAGAAGAGAGCATGGTTCATATTAGGCTTAGGAAGAGAGGGTTATCAGACCTTACGTATGTTACTGCTGCCAGCAAAGCCCACAGATAAAATGTATGAGGAGTGTAAGGATGCTTTAATGGCTCATTTCTTGCCAAAACCTCCAAGGGTATCCAGAGGCAAGGAGCCTGAACTAAAGAGGGCAGAGAGTCTCTCAAAGGACCAAGGTCAAGTGCAAAAGGACAATGGTCAAGTGCAAAAGGACAAAGGTCAAGTGCAAAAGGACAAAGGTCAAATGCAAAAAGACAAAGGTCAAGTGCAAAGGGACACAAGTCAAGTGCAAAGGGACACAAGTCAAGTGCAAAGGGACACAAGTCAAGTGCAAAGGGACACAAGTCAAGTGCAAAGGGACACAAGTCAAGTGCTAAGGGACAAAGGGCAAATGCAAAGTGGCAGATGTCAAAGGCAAAGAGAAATTGCCATCCAAAGGGCAACCCTAACTATTCAAGCTGCATTCAGGGGTATGAATGTACGGAGAGAGAGCCGGACCAAACAGAAGGCAGCAACGGTAATACAAGCAGCATTTAGAAGGCACAGAATATACCGTCAATTCAAGGCAATGCGATTAGCAGCTATAATAGTACAAACCCATTATAGGGCACACCTTCAAATGGAAAGTGACAAAACTTACATGAAGGTACGCAGAAGCGTTGTACTGCTTCAGGCAGCCTACCGTGGAATGCTTGTTCGAAGGCAACAGTTGCCTTCGAACAAGCATTCCACGGTAGGCTGCCTGAAGCAGTATAACGCTTCTGCGTACCTTCATGTAAGTATACCGTATAAATCTGTCTATACCGTATACCGTATAAATCTAAGTATAAGCATAAATCTGTCAAGGTCATACAGACTTATTATCAGATGTATAAACAGCGTCAGTATTTTAAGAAACTACGCTGGTCTGCCATTGCGGTACAGCAACGATACAGAGCATGCCAGATAAGAGATGTCCAAGTGAGACAGTATAAGAGTTTGAGAGAAGCAGTGGTGTGTATTCAGGCCTTATACCGCGAGATCAAAGCCAGAGTATTGGTAGAGAAAACCAAGGCAGCACGCTGTATTAAGTCATTCATAAGAGTGTGCATTACAAGAAAGCATTTCTTGATGCAAAAGGCGGCTGTAGTCACTCTGCAAGCTGCATACCGTGGTTAACGATTAAGGGTACGGTACAGAGCTACATGACAAGCAGTCATTTCGATCCAGAGATGGTAGAAAGCATGCAAAATAGGGCATTCCCAGTTTGTGCAATATCAGTCAATGAGGGATGCAACTATTACCATTCAAACTGCCTACAAGAGTATGGTGGTTAAGCAAAAGAGAGCTACTGTAAAAGTGCAGTCAGTACTCCATATGAGTTGGTATAGGAAAGACCTAAGGAGACAAATAGATGCACAACAGAAAAGGCTGAAACGATACAAAAGACTTAAACGATATAGGAAAGACTTCCTCAAACCGATTTATACAGCAGTTGTAGTGCAGTATCACTATCGTGCTTATGTAGTCAGAGAAATATACAGAGCGCAAATCAAAGCCACTGCTGTATTGCAAGGACAGTATAGATCCTAGTTCTTTTTTTTTTTTTTTTTTTTTTGAGATGTTTCTTTTAATTTTATTTATTTATTTTTTATTATTAGAAGTACGGTAAGTTACAATAATACACAACACATATGTCTTAATACATTTTTTGTACCGCTTCATTTTTTGAGCTTTAAGAAAAAGATAGAAGTAAAGGAAGTAAGGAAAGTGCGCAAGAGTCGTGAAGGTGTAAGAGAGTGTTGAGAAAAGAAAGCCCCTTAGAAAAGAAGTTAGAGAAGGAAGTAAAGAAAGAAAGTAGACTCTAGAAAAGAAGGAAAAAGAAAGGAGAAACAATCGCTCTATTATAACATTAAACTCTGCAGAAAGGGGACTACCAACCAAGTCTGTTTTTGTTGGGGGAGGGGGGGGGGGGTTGCCAGATCCTGGTACCTTTCATTTATTTATTTATTTATTTATTTATTTTTTAGATTACTATTGCACCTTATGCTTGTAATAGTTCCAAAAACGTAGACCACGTCTTTTGGAAGTGGTCTGCTTTGCCTGCTAAGAGGAATCTCATCTCTTCCAGATGTAGTGTTTCAAACATATTTGATATCCACATTTTTATTGTTGGTGTAAGTGCATTTTTCCAGAATTTAAGTATGAGCTTTTTTCCCATTATTAGCCCGTAATTGAGTAAATTCTTCTGAAACACGTTTAGTTCAGGGTTACCTTCCGATATTCCAAAAATGATCCATTCTGGTTTTGGTACCAGTTTTATTTTAATTAATTTTGTAAAGATATCAAATATTTCATACCAGAATTTTTGGATTTTTGTACAAAAAACAAAAGAATGCGCTATGGTAGCTTCTTGACACAGACATTTATCACAGATGGGTGAGACATTAGGGAAGAGTTTATTTATTTTAGTTTTTGACATTAGGGAAGAGTTTATTTATTTTAGTTTTTGAATAATATAGTCTATGTAATGTTTTGAATTGGATGAGAGTATGTCATACGTTGATCGAACATTTATGCACCTGTAGTAAGTGATTATCCCAGTACTCTTTTGAAATTTTTATAGCTAATTCTTGTTCCCAGTCTCTTCTAATTCCATCAGTTGTGGGTATTTCTATGTTTAAGATGATGTTATATAAGTACGATATTAGATTAGCTGATTCCGCCTTTGTCTTCATTGCTTCATCCAGTAAATCGGTAGGCATATTATGATAGTCTTTTGTATATTTTTTCAGATAATCACGAATTTGAAGATATTTAAAATATTGATTATTTTTCAAATTATATTTCAGTTGTAGTTGTTGAAATGATAGTAATTTTCCCAATTCATACAGATCTTCGAGCGTTTGATTCCCATTCTTTCCCATTGTATAAATGATTTGTCTATAATTGATGGTTTAAACGATGGATTATTAACTATTGGTATTAAAAGAGATAGGTTTCTTAATTTTAGATTCTGTTTTATTTGTTTCCATGTTCTAATTGTGCTATGTATAATTGGATTTTTATTATAATTTTTGTTATTCAGATGTATTGGTGAGAGGAGAGTAGCTCCTATATTACACGGAGAGCAGTCCTCTCTTTCCATTACAATCCAGTCCACCTGCTGGGCAGAATTGTCCAGCAGGTGAATCATATTTTTAATATTTACTGCCCAATTATAATACATAAAATTAGGGAGCACTAGACCACCCAACTCTTTTCGTTTATTAAGGTGTGCTCTTTGTATTCTATGGGATTTATAATCCCATATAAAATTTGTAATGTCTGAGTCCAATTTTTTGACAAACTTTTTGGGGAGATAAATAGGTATTGATTGAAATAGGTATAGGATTTGTGGTAAAAAGATCATTTTTATAGCATTTATTCTGCCTATTAGGGACATCGGAAGTGTTTTCCAGAATTTAATCAAATTATTTAGTTTCTTAAGTAAGGGATTATAATTGGCTTTAAACATATCATGGTAGTTTCTAGTAATTTCAATTCCCAAATATTTGAATTTTTCTGTGGCTATTTTAAAGGGGAATTTCCAGAAGTGTGTTGAGTCTTTTGGTTTTATCGACATAATTTCACTTTTGTTCCAATTTATTCTATATACTGAGAAGGATCCAAAGTCCTCAATTAAATTTAATATGTTTGGTATACTAATTTGTGGTTTTGTGATGTACAGTACATCATAAAACCACAAATTAGTATACCAAACATATTAAATTTAATATATTTTGTATTATAACCATAAATATCCGGGTGTGTTCTTATTTTTTCAGCAAGGGGTTCAATTACCAAAGCAAATAACAGCGGTGATAGTGAACATCCTTGTCTATTGCCCCTTGATAATTCAAATTTCATGGATAGTATATTATTAGTTAGTATTCTAGCCGTGGGTTTGTTATATAATAATTTTATCCATGCGATGAAGTTCTCTCCCATTTTGAATTTTTGCAATACTTTAATCATATAATCCCAATATACTTGATCAAACGCTTTTTCTGCGTCCAGTGAGATGATAGATAACTCTTGGTCATGAGATTTATGTGAGTGCATTATGTTAAGCAAGCATCTCAAATTATTGAATGAGTGTCTCTTAGGTATAAATCCTGTTTGATCCTCATTTATTAGTCTACTAACATACCTGCTTAGTCTTCTGGCTAGTGTTTACGCTATTATTTTTTGATCCATATTTAACAAAGCAATAGCTCTGTATGATCCTGGTTCTTCTATATTTTTATATTTTTTAAGTATTAATGTGATCGTTGATTCTGCTAATGTTTCAGGTAAGCTTTGCTCTATAAAAGCATATGTATACATTTTCTGTAAGCGTGGAGTAACTATGTCGTAAAAGGCTTTATAGAATTCATTAAGAATCCGTTCTTAAGTGTGTTTATTGTGTCTTCTATCTCCTTAGAAGTAATTTGTGCTCCCAGTTCCTCTTGTTCCCTCAATTCTAATTGAGGGAGGTTACAATTATCCAGAAATTCTGAAACTTTATTATTGTCTATTGACGTTTTAGATGTGTATAGATTCTGGTAAAATTGAGCAAATCTTTTATTGATATCCTTGGGTAGTGTTAATAATTCCCCTCTATCTGATTTAATCTTTAGTATTGCATTCTCTTTTTCCCGTTTTTTCAATTAGCGTGCTAGAAGTTTGTGGGATTTGTCCCCGAATTCGAAATGTTCTTGTTTTGTAATTTGAAATAGTGTTATAACTTTCTCTGACAATAATTTATTTAGCTTGAATTTCAATAGTAGAATTTTATTATGTTTATCCATAGTTGGATCTTTAGCATTATCTGTATCTAATTGTTTTATTTGTTCTTCTAAATGTCTTTGTTCATTCTTATTCTTTTTATTTTGAAAAGCTTGAAATGAAATAATGACTCCTCTAATAAATGCTTTGAAGGATTCCCATAATAGCGTGGGGGATATATCTGGTGTATCATTTATCTCAAAGAATAGGTCCATCTGTTTTTTTAGATATATACTCCCTTGTGGGTCTTTTAAAATTTGCGAGTTAAACCTCCAGAATGATTTATTCATAGACATTCCTTCTAATTTTAAAACAAAAGTTAACGGAGAATGATCTGAGATCGCATGAATGTGGTATTTAGGGTTCATAGTATGGAGAATTAATTTTGTATCCACTAGGAAATAGTCTATACGTGAGTATGTTTTGTGTACCGTTGAATAAAACGAATAATCCCTTCCCGTCGGGTTTGCAATCCTCCAAACATCTGCTATATTTGTGTTTTTCATATATGTATGTAAGAGTTCACTGGTTTTAGATTTCATATTACCTCTTTGTTTTTGCATCGATTTATCTAGATAAGGGTCTAAAACACAGTTAAAGTCTCCTCCAATTATAACATTTTGATAATTAAATTCTGCAATTATATTCAGAATTTTATTGAAAAATTGAGGGTTATCAAAATTGGGCGCATAAATGTTTACCAACGTAATTGGCGTAGTATTGATCTCTCCTGTTACTATAAGGTATCTCCCTTCCTTATCTGATATAATATTCTTTGATTTAAATGGTATTCCTTTACGAATAATGATTGCAGTGCCTCTAGATTTGGAAGTGAATGAAGAGTGAAATGTTTGGCCTATCCAGTTCGCCCTCAGTCTCGTCTGATCTTGATGTTTAAGATGCGTTTCTTGTAGAAACGAAATGTCCGTGTTATATGATTTCAACTGAGCTAGTATCTTGCCCCTTTTAATAGGTTCATTAATACCCCTTATATTCCAACTACATAGTGTGATTCCTCCCATTTTCTTTTGATTGTTGTCATGCATTTTTACCAATTTTAATGACCTTATTTATTGCGGTGCATCCATACCTCAGGACTGGTTATTTGGGGGGCGTTTATATTATAGACTTCTTTGGTAGTTCCCTTCTGCGATTGTCTTTGAAAAAAAACACATAGATGTGACATATTGTGATAAAAAAAAAAAATAGAACAAGTAAATTTACAGTGTCTGAGTTTTCGACACTGTAGTGAGTGTCCCATTCGTCTGTGGGATTCGACATCGATACAGCTTCCGGTGTAGATGTTATGAGGTTAGCCCCGCTGCCTTTATTACCCTAAACCTAGGGGGTCGGTACCATTTCCAAATCAGTTCTATTTCACCCAGTTGCAGTATATATATATGTTTCATTCCGACTTATCAAATCTAATCATATATTCAATTACATATATTCCTCACTCTTTATCTATTACCTATTTATAATTGGTTTTAGCTTTGTTAATAGTGAGCTGTTCGCTGAAAGGGTTAACCAGAGTCAGGCCCCTGGAATTATGCCAGGTGCCTGAGTCTCCTCCCCTCCCCACTTGGGCTGCGGAACACATGAGATTACAGTGTTGTCTGCGTTATATAGCAGGCAACGCATTTTTACAATTTTTACCATTATATACCTCAAGTCAGTTTCCATTACTGTTTCTATATTAGTATTGTTAGTTATTAATTATTATTAATTCTCTATATTTTATGAAACTATTTAAGCCTTGTAATGTTTTCCACTTTCAGCTCAGCAGATCGTCACTCCCATGTTTATCAGTCTTTCCTCGTTTGAACACAGAGTGTCCTTGAGTTGGATTCCACAATGTCCGAGGGAAGATAATAATGTCTAGACACGTCTCGTGGAAAAGCTGTTGCGTTTAATAATTTTAAAAGATTGGTGTTATTTCACTTTTCTTCTAATATTCTCGTTGGGGGAATAAGCAAATTAGTTTGTTCATAGCGTCCTGGTGGCGTGATTAATCTTCTGTTCCTGCCCTGTGAGTTCTGCCATGATTTCTTGAGCATATTTAAGAGATGCTACCGAAATAGTGAATGTTTTTGAAACTCCCTTGAAAGTAATACGCATCCTGGCCGGATAAAACACTCCGCATATGACATCCTTGACACCGTAAAGAGCTTCTCTTGTCTGTCAGAACTTTCTTCTCTTTTGCACAATCTCGTAAGGGTAGTCCCGTAGGAGTTTAATAGAATCATTTCTGTACATCATCTTCTCTCCATGTTTAATTTTTTTCATCAGCTCTTCCACTGTTGAGATATCCCGAAGTTTGACTATGATCTTGGTTTAAATCTGGGTAGTCGATGTGCTACTTCAATTACAGGTGCCTCAGGTAGCTTGAGTACGTGTTTGATTAGATTGGCAGTGAACTCACAGGCATTGTCCCCCTCAGCTCCCTCTTTTACTCCACGTATTCGTATATTTTGACGTCTTGAGCGAGCTTCTAGGTCAACACATTTATCAGAGACTTTTGTAAGTTGGCTCTTGAGGCTGTCTAATTCTAACTTCATCGCCTGCATATCTCCGGCCATCTGTTCCACAACAACTTCCATATCTTTCACTGCAGTTACATTTGCAGAAACTGTTTCATGCACAGCCTCAAACTTCTTTGTGGACTCTTCCTCCATCTTATTAATTCTCCCCGTTAGTTCTTCGTGCACATCCTCAACTCTTTTTTGCAGAGCGCCAATGCGCTCAAGAATTTTTTCATTACCGGCATTAATGGTTTGCATGTTTTCCATCAAGTTTAAGTTTCCAGCTGCAATGTCATTTTTCAAATCTCTTACCGAGTTCTTTATCTCCTCCATTTCGGTTTTCTCTTATGTGGCCATCTCAGTCTTGCATCAGTGTAGCCATTCCAGAATCCACTCCAGAGGTCAGTTCTGCAGTTTCTTGATGTTTCTGAGTCTTCAGCAGGTGTTTTGTAACTCTCCTCTGTGGGCTCTGACCTGGAGACGTGTTTTTCATTTAAAATGCCTTTCCCTCCGTTAAATTCACAGTGCTTACTGATGACGTCATCAGCACAGCGACCCGGGGCTCCGGTAAGTTTTTAAAAACGGTCCCGACCTCCAGACCCGGCTTTAACGCATAAAAACGCGATTTTTTTCAGTGGAGCTAAAAAATGTGCGACTGCTAGCAAAGCATGACGCCACCGGATTCAGATCCTACTTCTTGATGAATAACCAGAAAGGTGATTTAAGAAGACAAATAGACGAACAGCAGAAAAGGCTTAAACGTTGCAAAGAACGGTTAAATAAATGTGTGACGATGAGCAAAAAGCTGTTAACAGAAAAGTCTAAAGAAGAGAGGCTTGTCGGTCGAGACAAAAGTATGCAGGACCGATTGCGATTAGGACACTTCAGTATAGTCCAGCATGGAGCTTCCTTCACTGAGCAATGGACAAATGTTTATGCATTGCAGAATGTCATTTTACAACAAGAGCAGATAAATACGTACGGCCAGGAAATTGAGCGACAGAGAGCGACTGAAAAACGAAAACCTGCAGTCATGTGTCAGATCCCACCTACAAATAAAGAACAGAAACAGAGGAAATGTTAACTTTAGCAGAATTTCAAGAACAGGAAGAAATCTGCAAATTAGATTAGGATATTTAAAAAGGGAAGAGGCAGAGATACAGGTAGAGCTAGAGTGATTAGAAAGATGAGTGGAATGAACTATTATAACCATATAACCATATAACAATTATGTGCTAAGTTTTGGTACGATTATTACAGTTATGAGGATGTAATGTAAGATGACTGCAATAATATAATTTTGCAACTGTGTGTTAATCAATTATATTTAACGTACTAGAAATGGTGTTATTCGCCTCCAAGTTTAGGGGGGAGCAGTGTAATGTATATAATGTAAATGGTGTAACCTGCCTCCAAGTTAAAGGGGGAGCAGTGTAATGTATATAATGTAATTAGCATATGTTATGTCTGGTGCGAGGGGACGCATGCGCTGGGGGAGACTCATGGTGGCGTCCTGGAATAAAGTTGTTAGTTTACTCCTGTATCTGAGAGTTCTTTTGAGTCAGTTCCAAGTACCCAAAATACACTACAAAATGTCCTCCTTCTTCAGGGAATGGGGGTTCCCCTCCCCTACTATAGATGAGGCTCTCTTCCATACCACGTGTGAGATTCAAAATCACAAACGCTTTTGAGACAAATTCAGGCAAAGAAGTGTTTTTATTAAGTTCATATTCTGCAGAATAGGTGCCTCTCCTCTGATGTCCCCTAGAGGCACACCGAGGATCGGGATGTCTTCTATCTTTATACATTTCTTTTCACTATTTTCACACCCATTGAGCTTCTTCCAATCATAACATAAAACCCAGATTCCCACGAGAACGTCGTGGAACGCCCACCCAAACTTCTACTGAAGTATTTCTGTTGCTACTTTTTATCTAGAATTTCTCTCTGTTCGTTATATCGTTACTTTCTATTCTACTAGCAGTCTGGCTTCTACTGACATCTTATTTCTTTCTAAGTTATATTTTTCTACCCCTAGTCTAAATCAACCATGTCTGTTAACTCTTTCCTCACAATCCATCCTTTTCTTTTTGCTACGCACCCTTGATTTACACTATCTCCTCCTTTTCTAATGCTAGCAGCAGATTCTTCACCTCCCTATCCTCCTCTCGTTGGTCATACTGTGTTCTGAAGGCCATCATGGTGGCAGCACTGTTCTTTGTCAGGGCTGTTTCTATCAATCGCTGAGCCAATCCCCGTATGCAGGGACAACATCCGAACAAACACAGTAACCCCACCATGACTATCACTGATGTTAGGGCTGATGTAAAGATGTGCTTCCATTTCCCAAATCAGGAGTCTAGAAACCAAGTCCAGGAGGTGTCTACTCCAGAGTTCTCAGCCAATTCAATAGACAGAGAGGTGAGACCTGCTAGGGCTCTTGACACTGACCCATCCGGAGCAGTGTTGTTGGGGATGAATGTGCAACATTGTTCGCCAAACACTACACACACCCCTCCCTTCTCAGCCAGTAGCATGTCCAAGGCCATGCGATTTTGCCAGGTCATTTGGCTGGTAGCTGTCAGTTGTTCCGCTAATCCTTCAACTGCATCTCGAGTGTAATTTATAAAGCGTTGTTGATTGTAGTATAAGTAGTTGATCCAGTCCACATTTTTATTAATTGTGGACCACCAGAAGAGTATGGACTCAAAGCCCGCAGCTATCTGATTTCTGGCTTTAAATTCATCGGGTACCCCTCTTGGCACCCCTATCGCATCTATATAGATGTGTGTGTCGAATGATCCTCTCACCTTTCTCTTTTGTCGTCGGCTTCCTTTATTGAGTTCTACAGCATGTTCTACTGCTATGGTGAAGGGCATCATCAGTTGTATGAGGGTACAGGTTCCCGTTAACCGGGGCCACAGGGTATTCTCCCCGCACCACCACCAGACATCGGCTCTACTGACTATCTGCTTTTTCAGCCAGGAGCTATTGAACAGTGGCCCCTGTTCCTCAGCCGTTATGTTATACGTCTGATTGCAGTTGAGCACCTCCCCCATGTCCTGTCCCTCTGGGTTATTTCTTGTATAGCACTCAATCCCCTCCTCCCCAAAAGGAATGGTAAATGGAGGAGGTCAAGGGTCTTCCCTTCGGCCCTTCGTATTGTTGTTGCTGGTCGGAAATAGGTAATGATAACTCTGGCATATCGCATTTTTTTGATAAGAGCGGATTCGTGAATAGCTGTAGTATACATGTCATAGCCCTAGGTGTTCTATCCCAATTCAGGGGAAATGGTACTGGGACCAGCTGAGGCCTAGCTCCAGCGCAGGTGTAACAATTGGTTCATTGCATACTTCTGGCTGTGTACATCATCCAGGCAAGCCAGGTGTTGGCTCCTTTTCCCCCTGTTGGTATTCCCTTCTCATACAATTGCCTTAATCCTGTTTCTCCTGCTACTATCATTATCTTCAGATCCTTAGACTCATTTTCCCTGATGACATTGCTGACTACTGGTGGTGCTGGTGTTGCCCCGGGATCCCTATTCTGACTGTCATCTATCTTGAACACCTCTCCTCTATCCTCGTATCTTCCCATCTTCCCATCTCACTTTACTTCTATCTCAAACTTCAGACATGCGTCCTTCCCTGTTTTATCTGCACATATCCAATACCTACCACTTTCCTGTATTTGGACGCTCTGTATGCTCACATATACGCATCCTGGCAATTTCTCGTTCGGGTTTTGATATACTCTCCACCTATCAGTTTGATAGGTGGTCCGATGCCACCCATATTTTGATGAAGTAAACACCGCGTGCCAATCTTTACAGGGATGGGTGCATACATACATTCTAAAGCCGCACCACCATTATCCTTTACATACATCAAATGGGATGGTGGTGGACCTTCTATTCTGTGGTATTGTGATTTTTATGCATGTTACATTACTTACAAGTTGGGTAACCACCCAACACACGACCCACCAACACGAAATCTTCATTTTTCCTGCGGGTTCTTGGTAAATATTAAATTCAATGGTTCCTCTCCTTTGCGCACAGTCCACGGGCTGATATCGTCTGGTGGGGCCTCCACAGGACCCTTAACTCGACTTGCGTGTGTCCACCCTTTCTCTTTTGTTCGTACTGCTGTCTCGGTGATTAGTAACACCAGG
This sequence comes from Amblyraja radiata, assembly GCF_010909765.2. Taxonomy (NCBI): domain Eukaryota; kingdom Metazoa; phylum Chordata; class Chondrichthyes; order Rajiformes; family Rajidae; genus Amblyraja; species Amblyraja radiata. Next base: position 20,212,691 of record NC_045971.1, read on the forward strand.
TAGGGTCCAGTCCACTTAGGTTGCAGCTTTTCTTCTTTCCACGTTTTTATTAATACCCAGTCTCCAGCCTTGACTGAGTGAATCGGGAAGTCCAGTGGTGGGCTCTGGGCCAGCAATCCTTTAATTTTTAGTTCTGCAAGAGATTGGGACACTGCCAGTAAATAGTTCCTCAGGAACACATCGTTCCCTTGTATTGTTGGGACTCCTTCTATCTTCCCTAAGTATGGGAGCCCGAATAACATTTCATATGGTGATATCCCTATGTCTTTTCGAGGTGCCGTTCGGATTCTCAACAGGGCTATTGGGAGGCACTTAGTCCAGGGGAGTCTCGTTTCCTCTATCAACTTGGTGATTTGGGTCTTTAAGGTGCCATTCATTCTTTCCACCTTTCCCGAGCTCTGGGGATGCCATGGTGTATGCAATTTCCATTCTATTCCCAGTGCTTCACATATCATTTCATGTGTTTTGCAGGCAAAATGGGTCCCTCTATCTGAGTCTATTGTTTCCACAATCCCATATCTGGGTATAATTTGTTCTAATAATATCTTGGCTACCGCCTGTGAAGTGGCAGTTGCCGTGGGGAATGCCTCTACCCATCTGGTGAAATGGTCCACTACCACTAACAGGTACTTCCATGTTTGTACCCGGGGCAGCTCGGTAAAATCTATCTGTATTCTTTGGAAGGACCTAACTGCTAATGGTTGTCCTCCTCCTGGGACTGCTCTCATGATTTTCTTATTAATTCGCTGACATATTACACAGCCCCTTATGACTTGTTTGGCCATGGTAAACATCCCACAGCAAGCGTAGGTTCTGAGGAGGGTGTCCCAGAGGGCTTGTGTTCCCCAATGGCTTTGTCCATGTAATCTCCCTAATAACTCCCTCATTATTTCTTTGTTCAATAGCTGCTTTCCATTTGGTGTCCACCATTTTCCCATTTGAAGTACGCTGAGCCCCCATTTCTTTCATGTTTTCCTGTTCTTTCTCACTAAATATAGGTATCTTTTCCTCTGGTTCCCTTAAAGGTATTAGTGACTTCATTTCTACCATCTGTCCTGTGGCTGCTCTTTTTGCAACCTCATCCACTGCCCTATTTCCTCTGGCCTCCAGGTTGTTACCCTTCTGATGCCGTGCCACATGTGCTATGGCTATTCGTTCTTGTTTTGGCAAGGCTTCCAGTGTCTGTCCTACCAATTGCTCATGCGCTAATTCTTTACCTCGAGTTGTTATCATTCCTCGCTCTTTCCAGATCTTCCCAAAGGTGTGTACTACTCCAAAAGCGTATTTTGAATCGGTATATACTGTTCCTTCCTTCCCCTCCAATAATTCTAAAGCTCTCATTAATGCATATAATTCACAAGATTGAGCTGACCAACTACCAGGCAGCCTGCCGCTTTCAATTTCCTCCATCGTTTCCCCGTTCACTATACCGTACCCACTATGTCTTTTTCCATCTATGCACCTGGAGGATCCATCTATAAACCACCGGCTGCCCTCAGCCAGAGGTTGCTCTTCTAAGTCTACTCTACTTTTTGTCTGTAAATCTATTATTTCACTACAGCAGTGTATTGGGTCCTCTTCCTTGTCACCCTGTTTCTCTGCTGGATACAGGAATTGGGACGGGTTAAGGTTCTTATCCGTAATTATCATCAAATCGTCTTTTTCCATCAGGATGGCCTCATACTTTAAAAGTCTAGTCTGTTAACCATCTGTTGGGTTTCTGAGTGAGTATGGTTCTTACTGTGTGTGGTGTAGAAACAACCAGAGTGCCTCCAAAGGTTAATTTCCTACTCTCTTCCACCAATATTGCGGTAGCTGCTACCGCTTGTATGCATCCCGGCCATCCCCTGGAGACTGGATCTAATATTTTCGAGAGGAAGGCCACTGGCTGTCGATTTCCCCCTCTTTTCTGGGTGAGTACCCCTAGTGCCACCCCCTTGTCTGAATTTACAAACAGGTGGAAAGGTTGTTCTACTGAGGGCAGAGCCAACACGGGAGCAGTAATCAAACTGTTCTTTAATTTCCCAAATTCCAACTCCTGTTCTGGGGTCCACTGAACTTTGTCTTTTTCTTCTCCCAATTTATCATGCAGGAATTTTACTTGTCTGGAGTAATCATCTATCCACAGTCGACAGTATCCTATCAATCCCAAGAATTTTCGGATCTCTTTCTTATTCTTTGGTAGTGGTACTCCCGTGATCCCAGCTATCCTTTCGGGGTTTATTCGTCTCTTTCCTCCACTTATCAGATGTCCCAGATATTTTACCTCTTGTTTCACAAATTGAAGCTTGTTACGAGACACTCTTAACTCCTTCCTTCCCAAGAAGTTTAACAGGCTTATTGTGGCGTCCCTTACTGCCTCTTCTCTCTTTCCTGACAAAAGGAGGTCATCCACATACTGTAATAGTCGCGTTTCCCCGTGACCTGGGAAATCCTCCAATACCTGCTCTAAAATTTGGCCGAATAAATTTGGTGATTCTGTAAAACCTTGAGGGAGCACCGCCCACCGGAATTGTTGCTTTCGCCCGGTTTTTAGGTTTTCCCACTCAATGGCGAATAAGTCTCTACTCTCTGTTGCCAGCGGACAGCTCCAGAAGGCATCCTTTAAATCTACCACACTAAACCATTTGTGGCTTGGGGGTATCCGTCCCATGATGGTGTAAGGGTTATGCACTACCGGGTGTCGGGCTTGGACCACCTTGTTCAGTTCCCTCAAGTCCTGTACGAGTCTAAACGTCCCGTCGGTCTTTCTGACTGGTAGGATCGGAGTATTGTAGGGGGACATACATGGTTCCAATAACCCGTCCTCGAATAAATTCTCAATGATTGGTTGTAAGCCTTTTCGTCCCTCAGTCGAAATGGGGTACTGTCTTACTCGTACTATGTCTGCACCATCTTTTAATGCTATTTGAAGAGGGGGTATTTGCAAACCTCCTCTGTTTCCTTCTGTAAAGGAGTGATTGCTGACACACTGTAACCTTTACTGGTACTTTATTATAGCACATGGCACACACGTCCCAGCACTGACTGCATCCAGCCTTCAGGCGTACTGGGACCTAGTGGGAGGAACAAAGGGAGGATACTACAGTTATACTAATATGATGGGGCGTGGTTAGTGGTGATGAGGTAACTACGTTTTAGGTTGCATGCATAACCCATCTACATCCTTCCCCTTACAATTTAAACAAGTTACAACAGTGGCAGGTTTATTATACAGAACCTGCAAAGCTAAGCATACTCTCCGTAGCGAGCCGGAGGTTTTACAATCCGACCCGAGCGAGTGCGCACAGCACCTTCACCCTCCCCACCCGAAAGAATAGGAGGAGGGACAGGAACAGAAACAGGAGGGGGAGAGAAGGTGGGAGGAGAACCCAGCTTGGAGGGGGAACGGAGAGGCACAGGTGAGCCAGGTGAAACAGTAGGGGTAGAACGAGTGGAAGTGGGAGAGAGAGAAGACCTTGCAGGGGACAACAGAGCCTGGGGAGAAAACCCGGGTGGAGCAGGGGGGGGTACCCGAGGCAAAAGGACCGACCGTGGCATGCAGGGAGCAGAGGGTACGATAGTGGAGGAAGGCTCGACACGCGATGGAGGGGTATACGGAATCGCAGGAGGTGGTTTGGGCTCGTTAACCGCCAACAGGTGCTGGCGGCTGCGTCGGTATACAGTCCCTTCGAAATCCACGAGGTAGGACCGTGGCGCGCTGTCAAACCCGACAACGGTGGCAAGTCGGGAATAGCCGGTGGACGTCTGCAAACGGACGACCTGTCCAGGCATCAGTGGCGAAAGAGGGCGGCAGGATTTGTCGTGCGAGCGGCGCTGGATCTCGTGCTTCTGGGCAATAAGTTGTTGGACATCAGCAGGCTGCAGGACTTTGGCCATCAGGGACTGCTGGGCAATAGGCATCGGAGGGCGGACAACACGGGACATGAGTCGCTGGGCAGGGGAGCCCATGGTACTGTCTCTGGAAATGTTCCGAAGATTCAGGAGACCCTGATAGAAATCCCCGTTCGAGATGCGGGTCTGTTCAAGCAGGTGCTTTGCGCTGCGGACCGCCCGTTCAGCTAGACCGTTGCTCTGAGGGTACTCCGGGCTGCTGGTGAAATGATTAAAGTTCCACTTTGCAGTAAACGCTCGAAACTCGGCGCTGGTAAACTGGCATCCGTTGTCTGTCTGCAGCCGGACAGGGGAACCAAACGTGGCAAAGTGACGGCGAAGCTTGCTGATCACCATCTCGGAGGTGATGGCAGGGAGGAGGTCCACCTCGAACCAATTCGAGTAAGAGTCTACTAGCACAAGGTATTGCCTCCCACGCCAGTCGAAAATATCGGCAGCCAGAGAGGACCAGGGCATGTCAGGGGCAGGCTGCTGCAAAAGCGGCTGTCTTTGCTGATGCGGGGCAAGAGAGTTACAGTCCGGACAGGAATCCACCCTGGCCTGGATGTACTTAGCCATGGCCGGCCAGTAGTACTGTTCCTGGGCATGTGAGATAGCGGCATCTGCCCCGGGATGCCCCATGTGGGCGGCGTCAAAATACCAGCCATGCAGCGAAGCAGGGACTACAACTTTGTGTCCTTTGATAATAATGCCGTCCCGGAGGACCAACTCATCGCGGACCAAAAAATAGAGGTGGACGCTGGCAGGCAACGAATTCCGTTTGGTGGGCCACCCGCGCTTGATGACAGCAGCAAGCTGCTGCAGGTCGGGGTCATTTGCGGTATGTGCAACCAAGCACTGTAGTTGCTGGGAAGGGACGAAGTTAACGTTCAGTACCTGTAAGTCCGACTGCTCGAAGGGGTGCCGGTCGCAGGATGCCCGGGGGGCCCGGGACAGTGCATCAGCCACATGCATCTCGGTACCCCTCTTATATATGATTTTAAAGTCAAAGCGCTGTAGCTGCAGCATCATCCGCTGTAGCCTGGCAGGGGCGCAGTGTATAGGTTTGTTCAGTATCGTTACCAGTGGCTGGTGATCCGTCTCAACGGTGAACCTGGTGCCAAATAGGAAGTCCTTAAACTTCGAACACGTGAAAACCACCGCCAGCAGCTCCTTCTCTATCTGAGCATAGCGCTGCTCTGTGTCCGTCATGGTCCTAGAGGCATAGGAGATGGGCAGCAGCGAGTCATCAGCGTGGGGTTGCAGGCAGGCAGCACCCAGTCCAAATCGAGAGGCGTCGCAAGTGACCACGATCGGGCGCAGTAGATCAAAGAACTTCAGGGTAGGTGTGCTGACCAGCCTCGTCTTTAGCAGGTCGAACGCCTGCTGGTGGTGTGGAAACCATGCCCAGGCAATGTCCTTTTTAGTGAGCTGTCTCAGGGGTGCGCTCAATTCACTGAGGTCGGGGATAAACTTCCCCAGGTAATTCACCATACCCAGGAAATGCTGCAGACTGACAACGTCTGTCGGGGCGGGCAGCTCTGAGATGGCGCTGGTCTTTTGCAGGTCTGGCTTTAATCCTTGGGCCGTGAAAATGTGGCCAACGTATGTGACCTCAGGCACCCGGAACTTGCACTTTGACCGATTAAGCTTCAAATTTATCTGCCGAGCACGGTCCAAAATCCGTCGGAGGTTGCGGTCATGTTCGGCCACATCCCTCCCATAGACCAGTATGTCGTCCACAATGATCGCGCAGGGCAGACCTGCAAACAATTGTTCCATAGAACGCTGAAATACCTCGCTGGCGGAGTTGATGCCGAACGGCATCCGCAAAAACTTAAACCTGCCGAAGGGCGTGCTGAACGTGGTCAGGTCCGTGGAGCGTTTGTCCAGGGGTATCTGCCAGAACGAACTTCTGGCATCGAGGACGGAGAACACTGTGGCTTGTCCCACCTGGGCGGCAACATCTTCGACAGTCCTCATGGGGTAGTGGGGCCGTTTAATCGCCATATTCAAGTCCTTGGGGTTGATGCATACCCGTATCTCATTTTTCCTTTTCTTCAACCTGGCGACCATGGTGGAGACCCATTCGGTTGGATCGCTGACAGCCTCCAGCACTCCCATCTTGACCATGTCTTTCAGCATACTCTCCACCTTGCCCTTCATGGCGAACGACACTCTATGGGGTGGACGGATCACAGGCACCACAGATGGGTCAGTCACGATCTTGTACACCAACGGCAGCTTCCCCAACTTGTCGTCAAACAAGTCTGGGTACTCAGATAGTGGATCCATCACAGCTTGCACCTCGTGGACCGTACGGTCAAACTACACCAGACCAAGATCCTGGCATGCCTGGTTGCTCAGCAACGTCACGCAGTCACTGTCCAGAATAAAGAAAGACAGGTCCTGCGAAGATTTCTGCAGCACGCAGTGGAAGGTCGCCCTCCCCACAGGTGTTAGTTCCTCTCCCCCATAGGCACGCAAAACAGAGCGATCTGCAATCAGCAGCTCAGTCTTCCTTATCTGGTGGAACAGCTTTGTTGACATTACGTTCACTTTCGCCCCCGTGTCCAGCTTAGCAGAGAAGGACTTGTTGTTTACAGTTATATTCACAGAAGGATCAGGGAGGCGAGATCGGCTGTGGAGGAGAGTGTAAATACTTACATCTCCCGTGGAGAAGCTGAGCTCAGAGTCGGGGGCAGCGTCAACAGAGGACTGAGAATCCATCTCGCTATCAACTTGTAGAAGGTTGTTTAGGAGTTGTCTGGGAGCTGAGGGCACTTTCCCACGGGACCGGCAGGCAGCTGCAAAATGGTTCCTTCTCCTGCAGAAATTGCAGGTCTTCCCAAGGGCTGGGCACTGTGATTCTGTGGAGTGCACGTAATTGCAGTTTGGACACTTGTTAGATCTCGGGTCCCGGGATGTACGAACGGGCCGCGGTGGAGGGCGAAAGTTGTCCCTCATACGACGTTGTCCAGCAACACCAGTTAGATTTATGGCTCGGCTGTCGGACCCCCTCTGTCCATGAGGAGGGGTGACCACTTCGGCAATGCGGCACGCATGCATTGCCTGAGTCAGGGTTAGGCAGGCCATTGCAGCAGGTCGGCACGTAGCTTCTGATCAATCATGCCAGTGACGAGAATGTCTCTGGTGAGCTGGTCGCGCATGGTTTCAAATCGGCACCGCTGGGCAAGGTGCCGCAGGTCGGCGATGAAGCACTCAACAGGTTCATCCGGCTGTTGCTTGCGTGAGAAGAACCTGGCCCGCTCCAGTATACGGTTGGAGGGCAGGTCACATATCTCCGCGAATTTGCGCAAAAGACATACCGGGTCGTCGGCCGATTCAGCTGGCTCGACCGGCTGCTCGTTGTCATCCAGGACTGCTGGTTCGTAGACAAAGGCTTGAGCTCTCTTCATTGCGTCGGGACCGGCCAGGTTGAGCAAGAGTGATGCTTTGACCGCGGCTGGGTCGTTCCAGTGCACAATATTGACGTAGTGAGTGTAGTCCATCACAAAAGTCGACCATCGCTCCGCAATGTCAGCGTCGAAGACAAGGGAAGATGGCTTTCGGCATGAGGATGCCATGTCAAGGGAAACCCAACACTGGGCACTAACGGGGACAAAATAAATGAAAACCGGTAAACGGGAAACTTCTGACACCATGTAAAGGTGTGATTGCTGACACACTGTAACCTTTACTGGTACTTTATTATAGCACATGGCACACACGTCCCAGCACTGACTGCATCCAGCCTTCAGGCGTACTGGGACCTAGTGGGAGGAACAAAGGGAGGATACTACAGTTATACTAATATGATGGGGCGTGGTTAGTGGTGATGAGGTAACTACATTATAGGTTGCATGCATAACCCATCTACACCTTCCTTGGCCCATACTTGATCATTAATTCTTTGCTCATCCACCTCTCTTAGAGCATACAGCTGAACCACTATTCTTCCTTCTATCGGTGCTGTACCTATTCCCAATTGTATTTGTCCTTCTCCCTCTTTTCTGCCATATCCTCTTCTACCTCTACCTCGGGAGTAATTCCCTCTCCATCCTGTACCTACCTGTTCCTTAACATCTACCACTCGCTTTACACCCTGCATCATAATCAGTGCCTTCCCCTTCTGTTTTATCTCATCTCTCCGTACGTACACTTTCTGGGCCTCTGTAAGCAACTGAGGTAGTGGTTTCTCATTCCAGTCATCCATCTTTTCTAATTTCTTCCTCACATCAGACCAGGATTTGGTCACGAAATTGGCCCTAAGCAATTGTTGTCCTGCCCCTGAGTCCGGGTCTATTCCGGAATACTGTTGCATGTTCTTCCTGAGTCTTTGAAGGAACACTGTCGGGGCCTCATCTTTCTGCTGTCCATTCTCAAATGCTCGTTCGAAATTCTCTCCTTTGGGTACTGCCTCTCTTATCCCTTTTATAATTATATCCCGCAGGTCCTTCATATTCCCTCGTCCTGCTGCTGTTCCCTTGTCCCAATCTGGCTCTTGTACTGGGAATGTATCTGCTGCCGCCGCATTCTGCTGCCCTGGAGGGTTCTCCTCTTTCCACTTTTTCATTGCTGCTGCCCTAACCATTTGTCTCTCCTCTGATGTGAAGGGATTCCCCATAATGGCCATCAACTCCTCCCATGTATAAGTGTTTGTCCCAAGGAATTGATCTAACTGCTCTGCCAGACCTAAAGGATCCCCTAGGAGGCTTTTCATTTCTTTCTTGAAATTCCTCACTTCAGTACTAGTTAAGGGGACATTAACAAACCCCATTCCCCCTTGGGGTCCTCCCATGGGTACCTCTCTTAGGGGCCTAATTTTTACCGATCTTCTTTTTACTCTGTCTGACCTTCTGACTCCCTCTCCTGGTGACGGGGGATTTAATTCATCTACCCCGACTGCCTCCTGTCTCTTTATTCCCTTTTCTTTCTCACTCCTGGGGTCCGGTAGGTCACTGTCGGTGTCATCACTGTAAGTAACATCATCATTAAATTCTTGTTTTACCCTGACCTTTCTCTTTACCACCAGAGCGGACCTGGGTGTCACCTCTTCCACTCCCGTCGCCACGAGTGGGGGCGGGGTTGAATTGACGGCGCTACTTCGGGTAATTGATGTAGATAGGGAGGAGCTAGGTTCTCCAGTAAATTCCATGAGGGTGCAGAGGAATTCGACTGTTCAACCTCTTCTTTTAATTTCAACAGATTACATCCCGTTTCCCATACCGCGGCATACATGGTTTCTTCTATCATTGGATTGGGTTTATTTTTCACATATACATTCAATGCCTGCTGTACCCAATCCTCATCTGACCCATCCTCTGGCCACCAGACCGAAGCTCCTTTTATCGGGTGTTTTGGCCATTCAAAATAACAATACCTTATCATTGTTGTCTTCTCCAACCCCTGGGTATTTCCTGCCCCCCAGCGGTTCAGCATTCGCCCCAATGGACTATTGGGCAGAATGCGTGGATTTGGCTTACGGCCTTTCCCCTCCCTTTCAGGTTTTTCATTTACATTTCCCATTCTCTCGATCGGAATTCCTCTCCGATCTCTTATCAAATTGCCCAGGTAATACTATAATAGTCGAAGTTTCTTACCGGGGTCTATGCACAGAATCACTCGATTTTTGCGATCTCCTATCACTCTCACTTCTTTGCCGAGTCTCTAATTGGTCCGGATACTACTGCTCAAACAGCTGACGGCAAGCAAGGAGTCTGAGACCGCTGAACTCAGCAGGGTGCACCTTCCCTTTGTCCGTCTACTCCCGTCAGCTGTCCAGAGTATTTCATCTCGGAAACCGAGCCCCCAAGTTGTGAGATTCAAAATCATAAACGCTTTTGAGATAAATTCAGGCAAAGAAGTGTTTTTATTAAGTTCATATTCTGCAGAATAGGTGCCTCTCCTCTGATGTCCCCTAGAGGCACACCGAGGATCGGGATGTCTTCTATCTTTATACATTTCTTTTCACTATTTTCACACCCATTGAGCTTCTTCCAATCATAACATAAAACCCAGATTCCCACAAGAACGTCGTGGAACGCCCACCTAAACTTCTACTGAAGTATTTCTGTTGCTACTTTTTATCTAGAATTTCTCTCTGTTCGTTATATCGTTACTTTCTATTCTACTAGCAGTCTGGCTTCTACTGACATCTTATTTCTTTCTAAGTTATATTTTTCTATCCCTAGTCTAAATCAACCATGTCTGTTAACTCTTTCCTCACACCCTGTAACACTGTTCTCTCTCCCCATCCCCCACTCGTAACAAGGGCAGAGTCCCCCTAGTCCTCACCTTTCACCCCACTAGCCGTCACATACAACAAATAGTCCTCCGTCATTTTTGCCACCAACGTGACCCTACCACTCGCCACATCTTCCCATCTCCCCCCCCCCCCCCCCCCCCGTCTGCTTTCCGCAAAGACCGCTCCCTCCGCAACTCCCTGGTCAATTCTTCCCTTCCCTCCCGCACCACCCGTAGAGCAAAGGCTGAGCAGGGCGGAGATTCACGCTGGCGGCCCTCGGCAATGTGGAGGGCTGGAGGGGGCAGAGGGGGAGGGTGAGAGAGAGGAGGGGGAGAGAGGGGGAGCGAGAGGGGGAGAGTGCGGAGTGGGGAGAAGGGGAAGGGAGGGGGAGAGAGGTGGATGGGGAGGGGGAGGGGAGAGGAGGAGGGAGTGGCTAGAGGGGGCGAGGGGGATAGAGAGGAGGGGGAAAGGGGGAGGAAGGGGGGAGAGTAGGGGGAAGGGAGGGGGAGGTAGATGGAGGTGGAGGGGGAGTGGAGAGGGCAGGGGGGGCTGGAGGGGGGAGGGTTGGAGGAGTCGGGGCGGGTGAGAGAGAGTAGGGGAGAGAGGGGGGCAAAGGGAGGGGGAGGGAGTTGGAGGGGGAGGGGAGTGGGGGGCTGGAGGGGGGTGAGAGGGGGAGGAGAAGGGGGAGGAGAAGGGGGAGGAGAGGGGGAGGGGAGAGTGAGAGGTGAGTGAGAGTGAGAGGGGAGGGCGCTTGTGCGTTGACAGCATCTGCTTTAATCCAGAGCGGGAGGCGGGGCCACGAGCTAGCTGGGCCTCGAGCAAGGGCATTGTGACGTCAGCAGCTGGCCAGAAGCTATATTTGAAAAATATAACGTCAATTTGGTGAAGAATTTTTGTAAAAATCTCGGGAAATAATTAACCAAATTAATAGAGGAGTGTATTTCTGAAATCATGAGGTTCTGAAATATGTAAAAATGTCCCCGTTTCCTCACACACACAGGGGGGGAAGAGGGGGGGGGGGGGGAGAATGGGGGGGGGAGGGTGGGAAGGGGAAGGGGAGAGGGAGGGTTGAGGGTGAGGTGGGAGGAAGGGGGGAGAGGGTGAGGGTGAAGGGGGAGATAGAGGGATGGGGAGAGGGAGGGAGGGAAGAGGAGAGGGAGGGAGGGTGAGAGAGAGGGAGGGGAGGGAGGAGGGGGAGAGGGGGAGGGAGAGTAGAGAGGAGTGGGGAGAGAGGTGTGGAGGAGGGTAGTGGGGAGAGAGGGACACAGAGAGTAGGTATATTATAATACTTACCTTCAGCGGCGCTGCAGTTCTGCCACTGGCCGTTTGTGCGATTTTGGCGCCTTTGAGGGGGGGCGGGGCAGGGTTAAAACGCAGTTTTATTCCTACCTTGTCATGGATTATATTTGGATGGAGTTAAAGCTTTTGCTGAAGAATCGTTCCGACGGCCGTTCTGTGTATTTTTTAATCGCCTGACTAGTGCAGCGCTGGAGCCATTTTAAAATCAGCTTCTAAAGCCGTCAACGCTGTGAGAGAAGGGTTAATAGGGATGGTTGATTTATACTAGAACTCTGAAAATTATAACTTAAAAAGAAATAAGGTGTCAGCAGAAGCCAGACTGCTGGTCGAAGAAAGTAACAATATACAGGACAGAGGGAACTTCTAGATAAAGAAGTAACAGATAAAAACTCCAGCAGAAGCCTTTGACGTCAGGAGATGTTCCGAGACGTTTCTGGACGTTCTCGTGGGAATGTGGGCTTTATGTTATGATTGGACGAAGCTCGATGGGGAGACATGAGGTAGTGACCATAGTGAAGAAAGGTATAAAAAGATAGATACAACCTCCATTTTTGTGTGTCTCTAGAGGATGATAGAGGAGGGACACCCTTTTCTGCGCAGAAATGTAATAAAGGAAAACTTGTTTCTTTGATTTTGTCTCTGAAGAGTTTGTGATTGATTTTGAATCTCACAGATGGGGGCTCGGTTCCGGGATCAATTACTCCAGCCAGCTGACGGGAGTAGACGGACAAAGGGAAGGTGCACCCTGCTGAGTTCAGCAGTCTCAGACTCCTTGCTTGCCGCCAGCTGTTTGAGCAGTAGTATCCAGGACCACACAGAGAGACACGAGAAACAAGTGATAGTGTGGGAGTGGTTGGAAATCGCGAAAAGTCAATCGAGCAATTTCTGTGCACAGACCCAGGTAGGAACAATGACTAATAAAGTACTTCCTGGGCGATTGTAAAGACCTTGTGGTTAACACCCTGAAGGATTCAGGGGGCAGCAAGGCAAACCCAGAAGGGAGGGGAAAAGGCTGTGGGCCAAATCCCCGCGTTCTGCCCAATTGGGGCAAATGCTGGACCCTGGAGGGCAGGAAATACCCAGGGTTTGGAGAAGCCAACAATGATAAGGTATAGTCAGTTGGGGAAAATGCAGAGCTGCATATGGGCAGGAGATGTCCACGGAAAATGCAGAGCTGCATATGGGCAGGAGATGTCCACGGAAAATGCAGAGCTGCATATGGGCAGGAGATGTCCACGGAAAATGCAGAGCCGGAGGGGGCCAAAATACCCAAGGGAAAGAGAAGACAGGGGCCGGGGTGGACGAAAATCACCCGGCCAACAAGACGGGGAGTCAAAGGGCAGAAGGGGAAGATAAGAAGTTCGGTAGAAATTAGACCCGAGGGAGGTACCTAGGAGAGGACCCTGAGGGGGAAGGGAGTTTGCCTCCTTGAAGATTCATTAGGTCTGACGAGAACAGTTAGATCAATTCCTGAGAGACAGGAAAATTCCTGAGACAGGATGATAAGGGAGTTACTCCCGAAAGTAGCAGATAAGAAGACGGCAGAGGCCGCGAAAGGGGGATGTGATAGAAGAAGGCAAAGGCCGGGGACAACAGTGCAGGCAGGGAGAAAATATAAATTGAATAATCTATTTGAAGTAACAATGAAACAAAGTGATTTGTTTGAAAACCGGTTTGGAACAAATGGTTAAAATGAGCAAGTTGTAAAATTGAACACAGACGCCCCGTGGCGGAGGTGGGAATTCCCACTGTGTTTGGGCCGTGGGGGATTGCGAACAAGCTGCAAAAATTAACTCTTTGTATCCTGGTAACCTGAAAAAGAGAGGTTGTAAAAATCCTTTCTTGATGTTCTTTTAGATTTCTTGTCAGTAAAGTTAACTGGAAATAAGTTAATTGATGAAACATGACCAGCTTTTATGTTGTTTTATGGTAGACATTCAAGTTGAGAAACACAGACAGAGAGACAGCCAGACAGAGAGAGAGCGATTTTATTTATTTAGCGAATGCAAAATCCTTTAGCCAAGCAGTTGCCTCTTGATCTGCTGTGTGAAGGGTGACAAGTCCTCCTTTGAGTCTTTGTTGAAGGCATGCTTCAATGATGTGTTGTTAGGGAGTGCCACAAGCACACCGTGGGGTTGGGCTGCTGCCCCATTTGTGAAGGCTGGCCAAGCAGGGGCCATGTCGTCCTGAATCTATTCAGCGTCGAGAAAGAGAGAGAGAGAGAGAGAGAGAGAGAGACACAGACACAGACAGAAAGAGAGAGAGAGAGAGAGACAGACAGAGAAACATAAGTAAGAGATGACAGATTATCCCTTGGAGCACCCATGAACTGAGAGGGCTAAAATTTTAAATTTTTTTTTTTTTTAATGGATTAGGGCTTTGGAGGAGGAGAACGTGGGACGATTGTTGGCCATGGAAGATTTGAAGGCACCATTGGTGAAGTGGTGGGAACCACTATGTAAATTGTTACAATGACCGGCAATAGACTACAAACATGGCCGCCGCTCAAAACTTACCGGCAACAGCGCCACCGTTAGGTCAGCTGCTGTTACTGCAGCCTGACTACCGGCTACAGCGCCATCTTCTGGTTGGATGCCGTCACTGCAGCATGACTACCGGCCACAGCGCCATCTTCTGGTTGGATGCCGTCATGAACGAGGGTATGCAGGCCCCTCAGCAAATGTTACCCACTTAAGGTGAACCCCAAGGAACAAAGGGGAATGAAAAGGTGGTGAATTGGAAATGAGCAAGAAATAGAAGGCAACCAGTTGATGAACATTATATTATGAACTATTGTGGTGGAAGCCATTCTTCTTAAAGACAAGCAGAATCAGTAAACAGTTGGTCTCTGCGGTCAATGTCAATGAACAAAGCCCCTGGTTGAAAAGACTGAAATAAGTGATGAACTGACACAAGTGAGTCCTATGACGGAACCAAGCGAGGCCAGAGAATTACATGCCAATAATACATGTCTTGGGGAACTTTTCCTCGAAAAGTCCTATCAGGATTGAAATTAATCTGGAGATGATAAGCCCTAACAGGACTGGGGTCCCCAAGAGAGAGGAAGGGATTTAAGGAAGGATGTCAAGAAAGGCTAGGATGAGGTAGGTTTTTTAAATTAGATGGGAAAGGCAGAGTTGAAAGTTGAGGGGGAACTTCTTTACTCAGAGAGTGGTAGCTGTGTGGTATGAGCTTCCAGTGAAGGTGGTGGAGGCAGGTTCGATTTTATCATTTAAAAATAAATTGGATAGTTATATGGACGGAAAAGGAATGGAGGGTTATGGTCTCAGCGCAGGTATATGGGACTAGGGGAGAATACGTGTTCGGTACGGACTAGAAGGATCGAGATGGCCTGTTTCCGTGCTGTAATGGTTATATGGTTATATGGTTATACCCTTAGAAAGTATTTGCTGATGTGGACAATTTGTTGGTTTGTTCCACAAGTAAAGAGAGAGAGAGAGAGAAATACTTCAGAATATAAGGCAGCAGATGATGACCTTGGGAAAGGCAGGATATAGTTCAGACTAGGTCGGAAAATATGTTGAAATTGTATGGTGAAACGGAAAAAGTACATGTCAAAGAAGTTAAATTAAAATGCAGACAAAGCAGCTGAAACAGCATCTGGAAGAGATGTCCAGGGTAAGTCTGAATCAATTTAGGTATAAACACTACAGTGTCGTTTATGATGAATAAGGTAATTAAGAGGTTTGGTAAACCTACAGAAATCAGCTTTGACAACGGATTGTTTTCATTTGATGAAAAGAATAAATGGAACATTTGTGTAATGCTCTTCCATTGGCACTGAAGAAATGTTGCATGCAAACTAACCAGCCGTGGGTGGCACAATAGAGAAGTCCCTGCAGGGGACCGAGTTTGGAACAGTTACAGATTGAATAATAAAAAAAAGTATATGAAACAGTTAATAATGATATACAAGTCTATTTATGAACAGGTAAAGTAAAAGCTGTCGGAGATGGACCAGGAGGAAGGACCCTTTAAACCTGAAGACAAGGTGTATGTATGAATTTTCTAAATCACCGACCGATGTTCGTTTAGAAGGTTGAGATACCTAGTACAATTTCAATAATTACATGAGGGCTGTCCGGCAGGTATGAATAGATAATAGCCCTGAGGTAAGTGAACAAGAGGACAAAGAAGAGTAGAGTTTTAACAAGAACGTTGTTTGACATCAGTGGTGGGAAATAATGGAAAGGATACTAAAGGCAATATTATAGGGATTTGGATAAATAGGGTAGGATTAGGAAGAATTAGCATGGATTTGTGATTGTGATATTTGACTAATCTTGATTTTTTTACCTTAAAAAAAGAGGTTATTAGGGAAATTGATGAGGTTAAAGTGGTGAACTTCAGTAAGGCCTTTGACAAGGTTCAATAAGGAAATAAGGTTGGTTAAGAAGAGGTTAGTAAGGAATAGCAAGATGGATTAAAAAGTGGCTGTATGGGAAATGAGGGAGAGTAATGGTGGATGGATGTTTGTCAGGTTGGAGGTCAATGACTAGAGGGGTACCACGGGGATGTGTGCTGGGTCCACTGTTGTTTGTCATGTGAATCAATAAAATGGATGTTGGTGTGGTAAGATAGATTAAGAAGTATGTAGATGATACTGAGATAGGTGGTGTTGTGAATAATGAAGTAGATTTTAAAAGTGTACAGAGAGATTTAGGTCATTTGGAAGAGTGGGTTGAAACATGACAGATGAATTTAATGTTGATAAGTGTGATACATCTTGGCAGGACAATTCAAATTAGACGTACATGGTAAAAGATTGTGAATTGAGGAATGAAGTTGAAATCAGAGCATTGTTTATAGAAGTTGGGTTGTAATGTTAAATTGTACAAGGTATTGGTGAGGTCAATTGTGGAGTATGGTGTATAATTTTGGTAGGCATATTTATAAGAGAAAGGTTGAACGAGTTAGATATTTGGGGAAAGAGAGAAGGAATACCCACCATAGAGGGTAGTGATGTTTTCTTAAGGAACTATTTACTGGCAGTATCTCGTTCTATTACAGAATTAAAAACCAAGGGGCTGCTGGCACAGAGTCCCCATCTCGACTTGCCAATCCATTCTGTGAAAGCAGAGAACTGGGATCTTGTAAAATCATGGAAGGAAGAAAAGCTGCAACCTAGGTGGACTGGACCCTACCTTGTGTTATTAATCACCGAGACAGCAGTACGAACAAAAGAAAAGGGTGGACACACGCAAGCTGATTTAAGGGTCCTATGGAGGCCCCACCGGACAATATCAGCCCATGGACTGTGCGTGAAGGGAAGGAACCATTGACTTTGTGCCTATTCGGATGTTGTATCATTCCCTGCGCACGGGGTCTGGCTCAGCGATTGATAGAGACAGCCCTGACAAAGAACAGCGCCGTCATGATGGCCTTCAGAACACAGTATGACTAGCGAGAGGAGGATAGGGAGGCGAAGAATCTGCTGCTAGCACTAGAAAAGGAAGATATAGTATAAATCAAAAGGTGCGTAGCAAAAAGAAAAATGGTGGATTGTGAGAAAAGGGTTAATAGGGATGGTTGATTTATACTAGAACTCTGAAAAATATAACTTAGAAAGAAATGAGCTGTCAGCAGAAGCCAGACTGCTGGTAGAATAAAGTAACAATATACAGGACAGAGGGTAATTCTAGATAAAGAAAGTAACAAAGATAAAAACTCCAGCAGAAGCCTTTGACGTCAGGAGATGTTCCGAGACGTTCCTGGACATTCTCGTGGGAATGTGGGCTTTATGTTATGATTGGACGAAGCTCGATGGGGAGACATGAGGAAGTGACCATAGTGAAGAAAGGTATAAAATGATAGATACAACCTCCATTTTTGTGTGTCTCTAGAGGATGATAGAGGAGGGACACCCTTTTCTGCGCAGAAATGTAATAAAGGAAAACTTGTTTCTTTGATTTTGTCTCTGAAGAGTTTGTGATTGATTTTGAATCTCACAACGCCGACAAGGGGGACAGATTTCATGTAGGTGACAGGTAAAAGAAAGCCGTTTATTTTTATGTGTAAAAGTGCTCCTTAAGATGCTTTCAGTTCACATTTTAAGTTGCGAAATGGTGATTTAGTCCCCATACCAACCGGCAGTGTTTTTCATGCCGATAATAAATCACTGCGAACCGCAACATTCCAAATGGTCGCGTTCCAGAAAAACCCACTCGCAAGATGATTTAAATGGCCATTAATTTACAGGTATTAAACATTAAATTCCTTCCATTTGGCCTACAAATCCATGACAATGAGATTTAAAAATTATGTTATATTGTGAATTCTTGTGTGAATGTTATTTGGACACTTAGGCTATTTAAAAATGTTAATCTATTCTTAAGAAATTGATAGATGTTTAGATCTAGTAATTGAATTTTGTAATTAGCTACAATTAGGTAACTAACTAATTATATGCTTTAATTTCAAGTCATCTAAGTAAGATTGTTTCATATTTGTTTCAGAATGCTTCAATCTATAATAACTGAAAATGTATTTTAGTTCTCTTGATTTTTAAGAAAGTTATGGCCATTTGACTGTCCTCAATCACAGCTTTTGTGTTAAGTCAATGGAAAAGCAATAGGGAACAAGATGCTAATTTCCGAGTATGAAAATGGCCATACATTTTTTAATACTGAAGATATGAAAGTGAATTAGGTGACAAATTAAACTTCTTTTTATGCTTTATCCGATGGGATAAATTACAGACTTGATTTTTAAAATCTCAAAATGTTGTAACATTGCTACAGAGAGGGACACAGAGGAACACAGAGGCAGAGCGAGGGACGTAGAGAGAGAGACACAGAGGAAGAGAGAGGGACAGAGAGGCAGAGAGAGGGACACAGAGGGAGGGGCAGAGAGAGAGACGTAGAGAGAGAGGAAGAGAGGGGGACAGAGAGGAAGAGAAAGGGAAACAGAGGCACAGAGAGGGAGGGGGGCGAGAGGGAGCGTGAGGGGGCGGAGAGGGAGCGGGGGGGGGGGGGAGCGGGAGGGGGAGAGTTTGAGGGGTGGGAGGGCGCATCGGAGGAGGAGATGGCTGTTTCTGGAACGCAAAAATCACTCACTCCCGGCAGCTGGAGCAAGAAGACAGCGTGGTTTTTTTCCAAAGGTCTGGCGAGCGGCGCGGCCGGGCGAGTTCTTCAAAAGCTAGCCGTTGACCTCCGGTGGGCTGCGTAAAGCAGAGAGAGAGAGAGAGAACAGGCCTGACTCTCTGGAAACCCAGAGCAGTTAGCAGCTGGAGGGAGGGGCGTGACTTCACAAGCTGCTCCGGCCGCGAGGAGAAAGTTCTTCAGCGAGTGAGCGCCGGTGACCTCCGGGATCTGCAGAACTTGCTCGTTCTTTCTGCGCCTTTTGAAGGACGGGGGGTGGTAAGGTAACTCATGGAAAACAGTGCGCATGAAAACACTCCCCAATCATCTCCCCATCATAGAAACATAGAAAATAGGTGCAGGAGTAGGCCATTCGGCCCTTCGAGCCTGCACCACCATTCAATATGATCATGGCTGATCATCCAACTCAGTATCCTGTACCTGCCTTCTCTCCATACCCCCTGATCCCTTTAGCCACAAGGGCCACATCTAACTCCCTCTTAAATATAGCCAATGAACTGGCCTCAACTACCTTCTGCGGGAGAGAATTCCACAGATTCACCACTCTCTGTGTGAAAAAGGTTTTCCTCATCTCGGTCCTAAAAGATTTCCCCTTTATCCTTAAACTGTGACCCCTTGTTCTGGACTTCCCCAACATCGGGAACAATCTTCCTGCGTCTAGCCTGTCCAACCCCTTAAGAATTTTGTTCGTTTCTATAAGATCCCCCCTCAATCTTCTAAATTCTAGCGAGTACAAACCGAGTCTATCCAGTCTTTCTTCATAAGAAAGTCCTGACATCCCAGAAATCAGTCTGGTGAACCTTCTCTGTACTCCCTCTATGGCAAGAATGTCTTTCCTCAGATTAGGAGACCAAAACTGTACGCAATACTCCAGGTGTGGTCTCACAAAGACCCTGTACAACTGCAGTAGAACCTCCCTGCTCCTATACTCAAATCCTTTTGGCTATGAATGCTAACATACCATTCGCCTTCTTCACTGCCTGCTGCACCTGCATGCCTACTTTTAATGACTGGTGTACCATGACACCCAGGTCTCGTTGCATCTCCCCCTTTCCTAATCGGCCACCATTCAGATAATAAACTACTTTCCTGTTTTTGCCACCAAAGTGGATAACCTCACATTTATCCACATTATACTGCATCTGCCATGCATTTGCCCACTCACCCAGCCTATCCAAGTCACCTTGCAGCCTCCTAGCATCCTCCTCACAGCTAACACTGCCCCCCAGCTTCGTGTCATCCGCAAACTTGGAGATGTTGCATTCAATTCCCTCGTCCAAATCATTAATATATATCGTAAATAGCTGCGTCTAGCCTGTCAGAACTGAGCCTTGTGGTACCCCACTAGTCACTGCCTGCCATTGTGAAAAGGACCCATTTACTCCTACTCTTTGCTTCCTGTCTGCCAGACAGTTCTCTATCCACATCAATACTGAACCCTCAATACCGTATGCTTAGGTTTGTATACTAATCTCTTATGTGGGACCTTGTCGAAAGCCTTCTGAAAGTCCAGATATAACACATCCACTGGTTCTCCCTTATCCACTCTACTAATTACATCCTCGAAAAATTATATAAGATTCGTCAGACATGATTTACCTTTCATAAATCCATGCTGACTTTGTCCAATGATTTCACCACTTTCCAAATGTGCTGCTAATCCCATCTTTAATAACTGACTCTAGCAGCTTCCCCACTACCGACGTTAGACTAACTGGTCTGTAATTCCCCGTTTTTTCTCTCCCTCCCTTTTCCCTCCCTCTCCTCCCCTCTACCTCCCCCTCTACCTCCCCCTCCCTCTCCCCCTCCCTCCTCTCTCCCCCCTTCTCACCCCACTTCTCCCATGGCCGTCCGAAGGGGGGGTGCACTGGGTGCGACCGCACCCCCCTTTTTTCCCCCAGAGTAAGAAAAAATCCCCAGAATTAAAAAATAAATTGGAGCACAATCAGCGTTTCCACTCTGTGGGAAATCGCCCGCAATTCTGGCTCCGTGCGCAGTTAGGTAAGCGACGCAAAATGGCGCTGTCTATCCGCGCGTGCGCAGTGGGCCTGGGCGGGATCAGACTGCCAGTTGGATTTCAGCCATTGATCGCGATGTCTCGCGTCTACTCCAGGTAAGTAGTGGAAGGGGAGTGTGTTGTCTGCCCGCCCCGGTCCAACGTTTTCATCCGCGGCGTCGGAGCCTCACCATCAGGAGACCCAGGGCCGGCCTTAAGCCGATTTGACCGATTGCTCCCAATTGGGCCCCGCGCCTAAGCGGGGCCCCGCATTAATGTTCCGTATTTCGTACGGAAATACGAATTCTCTTTGTTAAATAAAGATTTTTTTTAATTCGTCATCCGGATTTTTTTTAAACGAACATGTAAAGCAACCGCTGCACGGCCATCAGACAAACGATTTGTTAACTAGTACTGTTAGCACTTCTTAACAGCAAATAGTTAACGTGTTCAAAAGTCTGAAGAAGGGTTTCGGCCCGAAACGTCGCCTATTTCCTTCGCTCCATAGATGCTGCTGCACCCGCTGAGTTTCCCCAGCAATTTTGTGTACCAGCAAATAGTTAACACCTTGTTATAGCAATGTTACAAAATTTTGAGATTTAAAAAAATGAAGTCTGTAATTTATCCCATCAGATAAACCATAAAAAGAAGTTTAATTTGACACCTAATTCACTTTCCTATCTCATGTATTTAAAAAGTTATGGCCATTTTCATACTCGGAAATTAGCATCTTGTTCCCTATTGATTTTCTATGGACGTAACAAAAAAGCTGTGATCGTAGACAGTCAAAAGCCCATAACTTTTAAACAAATTAAGAGATCTGAATGAAATTTTCAGTTATCATAGATTGAACCATTCTGAAACAAATATAAAATAATCTTACTTGGATGACCTGAAATTAAAGCATATAATTAGTTAGTTACCCAAGTGTAGTTAATTTCAAACTTCATTTACTAGATCTAAACATTTATCCATTTCTTAATAAATGGTTAACATTTTTAAATAGCCTAAGTGTGCAAATAATATTTTCATAAATAATTCACAATAAAACATGATTGTTAAATCTCATTTACATTAATTTATAGGCCAAATGGAAGGAATTTAGTGTTCAATTGCTGTAAATTAAAGTCCATTTTAAATCAGCTTTCTAGTGGGATCCTGTGAACGCGCTGGTTTAGAACGTTCATATTGCGGTAGATTTGTGCCCCCAAATGCCCAGAAAAATACTGCGGGATATAATGGGGCCAAAATGAGCTACTCGCAATATTAAACTTTGTATAAAGGGATCTTAAGAAGCCCTTTTTAATGTAAAAATAAGCTACATACCTTCTGTGGTTTGCTCTATGAGACCCTGACAGCTGCCGGTGGTCGCGGGTTTAGAGATTGATTTTTAAACTACTATAACTATTATCCAAGGCATTTAAAACTAATAATAGCTTTTGCGACGGGGTCTTCCAGCGATTTTTCGTTAATAATTAACAAGGCTGAACATCTTCGATTTGAACAGCCTAGAGAAAATCGCGTTTTAAACCCGCCCCCTCTAAACGGCGCCAAAATCGCGCACACCCGCAGCGACAGATTTTCAGCGACGCTTCAGGTAGGCTTTGCAACATACCTACTTGTTATACAATGTCATCAATCTACATCCATCCGCATTCCTCAGTAAATGTTGTGTTTTGAACAAGTATTAATGACGTCGTGTTCCTTTGAATAAAATTCACGTGGCGTCATTAATACTTGTTTAAAACACAATTACATTTACTGAGGAATGTAGATCGATGACACGTTGAGAATTTCATTAAACTCACCATCATGAGTGAGGGCCCCGGACCGTGAGAAGAAGCTTCTTCCTGGTGTGCAGGTTAGTCATTCATCTACCTACCCACGTTGTGTCTCTCTGTCTTTTGCTCTCTCCCTCCCTCCCTCTTTCTCTCGCGCTCTCTCTCCCGCTCCCTATCTTGTCTCTCTATAGCTCTCCCACTCCCTCTCTATCACCTCAGCATTCCCGGAATCATTGACGTTTTGCGGTAGACAAAAATGCTGGAGAAACCCAGCGGGTGAGGCAGCTGCCTTGCCCGCTGAGTTCCTCCAGCAATCTTGTGTTTTTTGTTTGGCTCTGAAGTTGAAGGTGGCTCAGCGGGACGGGCAGCGGCTCTGGGGAGAGGGTTGCGTTTCTGGTCGAGACCCTTCTTCAGACAATCACAAGTAATCTCTCCGACGCGAGTTCAGTTCAGTCTGAAGAAGAAGTCTGAAGAAGGGTCTTCTCTCCAGAGTCGCCGCGCTGCCTGTCCTGCTGAGTTACTCCAGCTTTATGTCTATCTTCAATTTCAGAGAATTACAATTTATCACGGGGGGCTTATAACGTCTCTAAACCCCTCTGGGACCCTCTGAACACCTCTAAACCCCCTCTAGCCCCCCTATTCCCCTGTAAACACACCTGAACACATCTGAAGCCCTCTAAACATCTCTAAACCGTTTGAACCCCTCTAAACTAGGAGGCTGCAGGGTGACTTGGATAGTCTGGTTGAGTGGGCAAATGCATGGCAGATGGAGTATAATGTGGATAAATGTTATCCACTTTGGTGGCAAAAACAGGAAAGTAGACTTTTATCTGAATTGTGGCCGATTAGGAAAAGTGGAGATGCAACGAGACCTGGGTGTCATGGTTCACCAGTCATTGAAAGTAGGCACGCAGGTGCAGCAGGTAGTGAAGAAAGCGAATGGTATGTTAGCATTCATAGCAAAAGGATTTGAGTATAGGAGCAGGGAGGTTCTACTGCAGTTGTACAGGGTCATCGTGAGACCACACCTGGAGTATTGGTACAGTTTTGGGCTTGCCATAGAGGGAGTACAGAGAAGGCTCACCAGACTGATTCCTGGGATGTCAGGACTTTCATATGAAGAAAGACTGGATAGACTCGGCTTGTACTCACTAGAATTTAGGAGATTGACGGGGGATCTTATAGAAACTTACAAAATTCTTAAGGGGTTGGACAGGCTACATGCAGGAAGATTGTTCCCGATGTTGGGGAAGTCCAGAACAAGGGGTCACAGTTTAAGGATAAAGGGGAAATCTTTTAGGACTGAGATGAGAAAAACATTTTTTACACAGAGAGTGGTGAATCTCTGGAATTCTCTGCCACAGAATGCAGTTGAGGCCAGTTCATTGGGTATATTTAAGAGGGAGTTAGATGTGGCCCTTGTGGCTAAAGGGATCAGGGGGTATGGAGAGAAGGCAGGTACAGGATACCGAGTTGGATGATCAGCCATGATCATATTGAATGGCGGTGCAGGCTCGAAGGGCCGAATGGCCTACTCCTGCACCTATTTTCTACGTTTCTATGTTTCTATGTACCACATACTATATACTCGCGATTGCAGAATGGTCAAACGAACGATCTTTTCAAACATTTTATAACAAACCCATTGCCAGACCAGGGTTATTTGCCAACTCTATTTTTAGTTCTGTTTATAGTTTTCTCCCGGATGAGAGGGGTTACTATTGTCATTTTGTTCATTAAAAAGCATCAGCATGTCTAAATCTATATCATGTCTGAATGCATTATTATTGTTCACTCATCCTTGGTCAATTGATGCATGGATTCGTTCCACAGCATGAAATCACAGAGCTTCAAAATCTTCACGTAGTCACTCACGTGACTACGAAGTAAAATGGTAAGATTAAACGAGAACTTACCAGTTTGAAGTTTGATCTTTATTTTATGAGGAGTTACGTTGAGGGATTACGTGCCCTCCGCTCCCAACCCTCTCTCGTAAAGATCAGCTGGTAGTTCTAGTTTCTCGAATCTCACTATATTCAGTTCATCAACTGTTATCTGTGATTTCACACAGCTGCTTTGAAGATTGACCCGCATGCGGGCTGACGGCCTTCTTCACGTAATCCCTCAACATAAGATCAAACTTCAAACTGGTAAGTGCTCGTTTAATCTTACTATTAAAACCTGGTTTGCTCACAAACTCAACAGTGACAAAACTGAAATTTTACTTCGGAGTCACGTGAGTGACTACGTGAAGAAGGGCCGTCCGTCTGCGTGCGCGTCATTATGTGTGAAAGCAATGCGCGCAACGGACTGGAGAGGCACTGCGTCCTCCCAGCCGTTGGGAAAAAATGCGGCAGGTAAGAAAAGTTGAACCACTTACCCTGCGCTTTCTTTTCGGGCTAAGGAATACTTGTTTTTCAGAGCCCCAAAAAATGTCGAAGAGACGGTCCGCGGGGAAACCGGCTGCCGAAGACCGCAGCATTCCCGGTAGCGGACGACGGTCATTTTCGCCGACATTGCCGCCGGCATTAGAACCGGCAGCAGCAGACTTGGTGCAGGAGGAAAGCACCGTGCTGGTCCCGGCGGGACGTAAAGCCACCCATAAGTCTGCCAGACCCGTAGACTCGGATGAGTCCGGGGAAGAGGGATACCCTCCCTCATCGGGAAGCGTCCGAGGACGACTCTCCCACATGGAGCAGCTTGTGGAGAAGCTGCTCCACAATGATAAACTCCGGAGAAAGGAGCAATATCAGCACGAGTCCCTTCTACAGACCGTGCCAGCAGCCTCATACTCTGGGCAGCAATATGTCTTTCCCATGGAAGGGGGAAGTACACACGGGGATTACCCGAATACAGAGTTTGGAAGCACAGGGGGAACACTCCCAGGGGAGATTGGAGGAAGTACCTCTACTATCAAGGTACACCCCACCATCTAACTGTGCTTCCCTCAAGGTTCAAGCGGTGAACCGTATAATTTGGGGGCAAATAGGCCCCATCATCAGGAACCAGGAACTGAAGTTCCAAAAAGTATTAAACCTGCTGAGGTCTGGAATTACTCCGTTTACAGGAGGTGTGGAAGGAGGCCTCCTCACTGACTGGGAACAGGATACCATGGCACTGCTATGTAATGCCTGCTTCGAAATAAACTGCATTCGGAAAGAGGCAATAAACCCAGCAATAAATTCGAAGTTTGCAGCTCTTTGCAAAGCTAGCGACATCCAGCCCGCAAACTACCTGTTTGGGGAAGACTTGTCAAGACAGGTACGGGACCTGGATGATGAGGCAAAAACCGTGCACCTCATAACAAAAGGTCAGGCCACACCCAGGTGTCCATCCACGAGATTCCACCCTTACAGCTCTCTGCATTTTTACACCTAGAGAGCCAGGTACCGGAGGAAGATTCACACCTGAGTCAAGGTCCTTTTTAGGGGCAGGCCGACAGCGAGGATGAGGAGAGAGCAACCACCAGCTCTGCTCCCCAAACCTCGCGGACGAAAACCAGCGCCACGCCGCCAGTAACAACAGAGGTTGTTAAAACCACTTCCTCAGGGAACATACCAGTCAAACCTCACTTACAGGTGGGGGGAAGGTTAGAATACTTCTTAAAAGAATGGTGTTGGATTACTAAGGATCCATTCATACTGCACAGTATAGAAGGATTCAAAATTGAGTTCAATTTGAATTCATCACCACCACCAACACATTCTAATATTCGCACATATGTCTTTTCCCAAAAAGAGACAATGAATATACAAAAAGAAATTGAAACATTATCTGACAATAATGTTATTGAGAGGTCATACACAGAACCTCACCAATTTATATCCAGTTTATTTCCAAAAGAGAAAAAAGATGGAGGGATCCATATTATTTTGGATTTTACGGAACTCAATACATATGTGCAATATAAACACTTTAAAATGGACAATTTTGGAACAGCAACTCAGTTGGTTTTCCAAAAATGGCTATATGGCATGCATCGACCTCAAAGATGCATACTATACGGTGTCTATTCACAAAGAGTATAGGAGATATTTGAAGTTTACCTGGATGGGTCAATAATGGCAATACAAGCCTCTGCCAAATGGTTTGACATCAGCCCCTAGACTATTTACCAAATTACTGAAACCAATTCTGGGGCTGCTAAGATCTCAAAATCACATAGTCATGGTATATTTGGATGACATTTTCATCTTTGGAGTCACCAAAGAATTGGCAGAAGCAACAGTCAAGGCAACCAAAACCCTGTTTGAAAAACTTGGGTTCCTAATCCATCCAGTTAAATCAAAATTAACTCCTACTAAGGTAATTGATTACCTAGGATTTACTATCAATACAGTAACCATGTTGGTGACTTTGCCTAAAGGCAAACAACAAGACTTGAGGAAAGCCTGCAATGATCTGATAGAAAAACACAAACCAACTATCAGACAAACAGCAAGTGTAATTGGCAAATTGGTAGCTGCCTTTCGTGCAGTACGCTACGGACCTTTGCATTACCAGCATTTACAGCGGGCAAAGGAACGAGCATTGAAATTGCATGCAGGTCAGTTTGGCAAATCTATGCGGTTACCAGCTGAAGCCATTATTGAACTACAATGGTGGATGGCAAACATAAGACTCAGCTCAAGAAAAATCTTACTTGAGAGCCCATCAGTGTTCTCCAAACCGACGCAAGCGGTTTAGGATGGGGAGCCACAAACACAGTCAGGAGCTGTGGAGGCAGATGGAATGAGCAAGAGTCTACTATACTCCAACTATATGGAATCAATTACCTAGAATTGTTGGGGGCACAATATGGGCTCAAGTCTCTCTGTAACAACATGCAACATGTGCATGTTCAAATTCAGATTGATAACACTACTGCGGTAGCATATATCAATCACATGGGTGGTGTAAAATCTGTATCCTGTGACAGATTATCTAACCTCATTTGGCACTGGTGCATCGAGAGGGATATTTGGGTCACGGCAGTGTATCTACCAGGAAGATATAACACGGTGGCAGATGCAAGGTCACGAATGTTTAATGACAATATAGAATGGATGTTGAATCGTACGGTATTCAATGAAATAACTATACGATTTGGCACTCCAGATTTGGATCTGTTTGCATCTAGATTAAACCATCAATTACCCAGATATGTGTCCTGGGAGCCGGACCCAGGAGCAGAGTCAGTGGATGCTTTTTCTCTAAACTGGGGAGGTATGTATATTTATGCTTTCCACCATTCTGCCTCATAAACTGATGCTGGACTAAAATCAAGCAAGACAAAGCCACAGGCTTTTTAGTAGTACCAGATTGGCTTACACAAGCCTGGTTCCTGAAAATATTGGGGATCATAGTCCAGCCATTAATGGTTGTACCTAAGAGGAGAGATCTCCTAGTAAACCCAGTTTCAGGGAGCAACCATCCACTTTCTGACCGGATTAATTTGTTGGTTTGCAGACTCTGAGGAGGCCATTTCAAGACATTTGACTATCCAAAATTCACCTATTCAGACTGGCCTATCCCACGTAACTCCACTTTCTATCAAATTCATGGATATGTTGTTTTTGTTTCACTTTATTTATATATTTGTAATTTGCTTGTTTTAACTGTAAGCTGTCCTTGAGTGTTCTGAAAGGGCTCATAAATAAAATGCATTATTATTATCATTATTATTAGAGAGAGATGATTCATGTCATTTATTGCATTTTTTTTAAAAGACCACGATTTTTATTGACTGATTTCATTCGAATCCTTCCATTTTCATTGACGACTAACAGTGTAATTAGGTTATTTTAAGGTTTGATTTGGCATTGTGTTTAGTGGGGGAGTGCGAAAGGGGAGAGGAGAGGGAGGGAGTGACTGAGGGTAGGGCAAAGGAGAGGGTGGGAGAGGTGAGGAAGGGAATGGAGGAGGAGAGGGGAGAGAAGAGGGAGAGTGAAGACGAAGGGGAGGGAGAGTATGAGCCACGCCTGCGCAGTTGGGGGCTATGGGTGATTATTGTGTTGGGGGAATGGGTACATCACAATGGAATCTAATTTAGCAGCAAATCTGAGGGGGGGGGGCTTATAGTGTGTGGTGGGGGGGTTATTGTGTGGTGGGGGGGTTAGTGTGTGTGTGGGTTAGTGTGTGTGTGGGGGGGGGGGTTAGTGTGTGTGGGTTAGTGTGGCTGTGGGGGGTTAATGTGTGTGAGGGGGTTAGTGTGTGGGGGGGTTAGTGTGTGTGTGTGGGGGGGGGGGCTAGTGTGGGGTTTAGTGTGTGTGTGGGGGGAGTTAGTGTGTGTGTGTGTGGGGTGTTAGTGGTGTGTGTGGGGGGGGGGGAGTGTGTGTGTGTGGTGGTGGGGCGTAGGTGTGGGGTTTGTTGTGGTGTGTAGGGGTAGTTTAGTGGTGTGTGTCATTGTGGGTATGTGTTTGTTTGGGGGTGGGGTTAGTGTTTGTGTGGGGGAGGGTTAGTGTGTGTGGGGGGTGTTCGTGTGCGTTGGGGGGGTTAGTGTGTGCGGGGGTTACTGTGTGTGGGGAGGGGGTCATGTCGTAGTAGATAGATTTCTTGGACTACTCGAGAGTATTTGACTTGAATGCTGTAAACTTAGACTCCACCTGGGAGGGGACCTAACTTAGATGGTGCACTGACAGCCAAGGGAAATATGCAGAGTGCTTGGTGCCAGTAATATAGAGTCTTAGATGGAGTCGTAGAGCACGGACAACATGGTGGCGCAGCAGTGGAGTTGCTGCTTTACAGCACCGGGGACCCGGGTTCGATCCTGAATACTGGTGCCATCTGGATGGAGTTTGTACGTTCTCCCCGTGACCTGCGTGGGTTTTCTCCGAGATCTTCTGATTACTCCCACACTCCAAAGACGTACAGGTTTATAGGTTAATTGGCTTGGAATAAAAATAAAATTGTATAAATGTAAATTGTCCCTGATGTGTGTTGCTAAGTGTTAATGGGCGGGGAAAACTGGTCGGAGCAGACAGGGTGGGCCTGAAGGATCAGTTTCTGTGCTGCATCTCTAAAAACTAAAATTAAACTAAACACGGAAACAGACTCAACGGCCCAACTCTTCGACTGACAAAGATATCACATCTAAGTTGGTTCCATTTGCATTTACCCAGGTTTGGCCCACATCCATCTAAACCTTTCCTATCCATGCTCATGGTCAAGTGTCTTTTAAAAATGTTGTATAGTACCCACCTCAACAACCTTCTTTGCTTTTTCTATTTAATATTTATGCCAGATAGGAAGAGAAGACCTGTACTTCACTGCTGAAGTCTTCAAATTAAAGCCATTGGCAACCCACTTCCAATTAAATAGAACCAAACTTTAAAACACATTAAAGAAGGGCTTTGTCCCGAAACATCACCCATTTCTTCTCTCCAGAGATGCTGCCTGTCCCGTAGAGTTACTCCAGCATTTTGTGCCTACCTTCGGTATCAACCAGCATCTGCAGTTCCTTCCTAACAGTAAAAATACTTCTTCAAACTTACAAATCACAAGAAATTCACAAGAAAGGTTATATGGAAACCACGGAATATTAATGCTGGAAATCAGAGAAATCTCTGTTGACAATAGTCGTTATGTCCAAGCATTTAACAGCTTTTATCTCTGACATTAACTACTGGTTCAGACTATTAATTGAAAATTGAAGTAAATGATCTGAAAGAACCCTTTTCCAAACAAAATTAAAATTTCATTATGAGGCAAATAAAACACAAATATAGTTAAATAGAATTAAAATAATTGCAAAATGTAATTCCCGGTGTTGGGGGAGTCCAGAACCAGGGGCCACAGTTTAAGAATAAGGGGTAGGCCATTTAGAACAGAGATGAGGAAAAATGTTTTCACCCAAAGAGTTGTGAATCTGTGGAATTCACTGCCTCAGAAGGCAGTGGAGGCCAATTCTCTGGATGCTTTCAAGAGATAGATAGAGCTCTTAAAGATAGCAGAGTCAGGGATATGGTGAGAAGGCAGGAACGGGGTACTGAATGTGGATGATCAGCCATAGCGAATGGCGGTGCTGGCTCGAAGGGCTGAATGACCTACTCCTGCACCTATTGCCTATTGTTAAATGATGGAGGCAAGAATCACATTTCAACTCCAACCACTTTAACAGCTTTCCTACCTGTTAATAATGATCCGTTTCGGATACACTCTGCGCTTTCATCAGGCCACTGCAGAAATGATATGTAGGCTGCCGCACACGCTGTGTTTCTCCAGCATTTTTGTCTACCTGTAGAAAATCTAGCTTTTTGAGACACACCTAAATTGACAATACATTGCCACGCCTAGTTTGGCAATATTTGTTTTGCAATTTCACATTTAAAGAACAAAAAGGCTTCCCCTTCTCTCACCCTCCTCCACTCATCTCTCCCCCTTCCCCCTATTCCTCCCACCCCCTTCCCCATCCCCTCTCTCCACCCCCTCCCCACCACCATCACATCCCCTCCCCCCTCCCCCACCTCTCCCACCCCCTACCCCTCTATCTCCCTTCCCCCCTCCTCATCCCCCGCTCTCTCCCTTCCCCCTCTCCCTCCTCCCCTCTCCCCCCCCTCAGCTCCCCTCCCCTCACCTCCCCCTCTCACCTACCCCCCTCTCCGCCCCGTCTCACCTTACACCTCCCTCCTCACACCTCTCCTCACCCCTCTCTCCCCCCTCTCCATCTCCCCCTCTCCTCACCCCTATCACCATCTCCTCCCCCTCCTCCCCCCCTCCCCATCTCCTCTTCCT
Source organism: Amblyraja radiata (assembly GCF_010909765.2). Taxonomy (NCBI): domain Eukaryota; kingdom Metazoa; phylum Chordata; class Chondrichthyes; order Rajiformes; family Rajidae; genus Amblyraja; species Amblyraja radiata. The sequence goes on from NC_045971.1 coordinate 20,243,720, forward strand.
TCTTCACTCCCCCCTCCCCCCTCTCTCAACCTCCTCCCTCCCTCCCCCTTCTCCTCCCTCCCCCCTCTCTCCACCCCTCTCCGTCCCCGTTCCCCACCACTTCCCCACCCCCCCTCTCTCCCTTCTCTCTCCCCCTCCCCCTTCCCCTCCCCACACTCTCCCCCATCTCCCTCTCTCCTCCTGCCTCCCTCCATCCCCCTCTCTCTGCCCACTCCACACCCCTCCTCCCCATCCACCCCTCTCTCACATTCCCCCTACCCCTCTCCCTCCCCTTCCCCACTCTCTTCCCCATCTCCCTCTCACCCCCTCCCCATCTCCATCTCCCCCTCTCCGCCCCCCTCTCCGCCACCCTCTCACCCCCTCTCCATTACATCTCCCCCCCTCCCTCCACACCCCTCTCTCCCCTCATCTCCCACCCCCCTCTCTCCCCTCATCTCCCTACCCCTCTCCTTCTATCTCTTTCTCTGCCCCACTCTCTTTACCCCTCGAGATATGGTGGTGATGGGGTAAAAGGAGCCAATGAATAATATTAAAATAATATCAAGGGGGGTTAGTGTGTGTGTTGGGGGGTGTTTAGTACGTGTGTTGGGGGGGTGGTGGTTACTGTATGTGTGTGGGGGGGTGGTTAGTGTGTTTGTTGGGTGGTTAGTGTGTGTTTGGGGGGGGTGGTTAGTGTGTGTGTGACGCCGCAACCTCCCCCCCCCCCTACCGCGCGTTGAATGGACGGGACCCCCTCCCCCTCCCTTCCCCCCTCTGCCCCCCGCAACCATCTCCCCTCCTCCACTCCCCTCCTCCACTCCCCTCCTCCACCCTCCTTCTCCCCTCCTCCAACCCCTGTCTCCCCCTCTACCCCCCACCAACCCCCCTCTACCCCCCTCCAATCCCCCTCTACCCCCCCCCCCCCACCACGCATTGGGGGGAACAGTCCCAGCCGGTCTGCACTAGGTCTAGTTGCATTTAAAAAGTAAAACCGCGATTTTTATTAACTTTGATGTCGCTCCAATCCAGTTTTCATTGACGACTAACAGTGTAATTAGGTTATTTTAAGGTTTGATTTGGCATTGAGTTTAGTGGGGGAGTGCGAAAGGGGAAAGGTGCGGGAGGGAGTGACTGAGGGTAGGGAAAAGGAGAGGGTGCGAGAGGTGAGGAAGGTAATGGAAAAGGAGAGGGGAGAGAAGATGGAGAGTGAAGACGAGGGGGAGGGAGAGTATGAGCCACGCCTGTGCATTTGGGGGCTATGGGTGATTGGGGAACGGGTTACGTTGGGGGAATGGGTACATCACAATGGAATCTTATTGAGCAACAAATCTGAAGGGGGGTGGTTATTGTGTGGTGGGGGGGGGGGGGTTAGTGTGTGGTTGGTTTGGTGTGTGTGTGGTGGTGGTTTTTAGTGTGTGGAGGGGTTAGTGTGTGGGGGGGGTTAGTGTGTGTGGGGGGGGTTAGTGTGTGTGGGGGGGGGTTAGTGTGTGTGGAGGGGTTAGCGTGTGTGGGGGTGGTTAGTGTGTGTGACGCTGCATGCCGCCCCCTCAGCCCCCCCCACCCCCCTACCGCAACCGGGCGTTGGAGGAACAGACCCGACGGGTCTGCACTTGGCTTAGTATTTTTTTTAAATGTCAGTTTGGTTATAAATTTTAGTAAATATCTTGGGAAATAATTTACTAAATGTATAGAGGATTGGTTTTTGAAATCATAAGGAAAATTTCTACCAGAAGATGTAAAAATGTCACTGTTATTGCAACGTCAGCAGCTGGGCAGCGGTCAGATTTAAAAAAAATGTCAGATTGGTCAACAATTTTAATTAAAAACTCAGGAAAATAATGTACCAAATGTACAGTGGTGTGGATTTCTAAAATCACAAGGAAAATCTCTACTGAAATATGTAAAAATGTTCCCGTTTCGGCGTCTGGTTTTCGAGGAGATACGTTTCACATGCAAAATCACACACACACACACACACACACACACACACACACACACACACACACACACACACACACACACACACACACACACACACACACACACACACACACACACACACACACACACACACACACACTGTTTTAATAGATACCAGGCCAAGTGCAGGGTGGGGGGGGGGTGGTCGACATGCGGCGACACACACACTAACCACCCCCCCACACACACTAATTACCCCCGTTGATATTATATTAATATTATTAATTTTACCCCATTACCCTATCCACTGACGCATAGCCCCCAACTCACAGGCGCATCTAGAGAGGGAGGGGGAGGGAGGGAGCTCTGTGGAATTCAGGGGAAGAGCCTGAACCACACACAGTGATCACCCCCCCCTCACACACACACACACACACACACACACACACACACACACACACACACACACACACACACACACACACACACACACACACACACACACACACACACACACACACACACACACACACACACACACACACAGACTGATCCGATCTAAGCTGTCAATTCTACTGCTTCTTCTTCTTTGGAGTTTTACTGCAGCCGGCATCCGCAATGTTGCATTGCTGCCACCTTCTGGCTTCATTCCACAGTACTCATGTCTTTATATTAGATCCTTTTTATAAGCCCAGAGGCCCTCAAGAAATCAAACAACAACTTTATTCCTTTTCCTTTCCCTCCACACTCTAGAATGTTCTTTACTGATATTTCTGTCAATCCAATTTTCCTAATTTCAATGATCATAAATCCTCTTTCTGTTTCATATCTCCTACATGCAACTAGGGCATGCTGAACTGTTTCTGGTTGATGGCATTCCTCACACAGCCCAGTAGGGAGTTTTCCCAATATTTTTAATGTGCTGTTCAGGTGAGTGTGTCCTATCCTCAATCTTGTTAATACTACCTGTTCCCTCCTGTTCCCCCCTCTTCTTGCTGTAATGCCCACTCTGTTTTGTAGCTAATCCCAGTATTGTTGCCATTCCTGATTTATTTTCTTCTACACAATGTGTTTTCCTTCAGATTTGGATAGTTGTAAGTTTACCTCTATGTTTCTTTTTTTTACAGCCTCCTTTGCCAATTTATCCACCTTTTCATTCCCTAGAACACCAATGTGTGCTGGGACCCACAACAAAGTCACTTCACTGCCCCTCCTTGTCACTTGGCTTAATAGTAGCAGGATTTCATAAACTAAGTCAGGCCGCCTATGGGATGCACCAGACCCAATACTCTGGATTGCAGATAATGAGTCGCTACATATTAACCATATAACAATTACAGCACAGAAACAGGCCATCACGACCCTTCTAGTCCGTGCCGAACACGTATTCTCCCCTAGTCCCATATACCTGCGCTCAGACCATAACCCTCCATTCCTTTCCCGTCCATATAACTATCCAATTTATTTTTAAATGATAAAAACGAACCTGCCTCCACCACCTTCGCTGGAAGCTCATTCCACACAGCCACCACACTCTGAGTAAAGAAGTTCCCCCTCATGTTACCCCTAAACCTCTGTCCCTTAATTCTCAAGTCATGTCCCCTTGTTTGAATCTTCCCTACTCTCAGTGGGAAAAGCTTATCCACGTCAACTCTGTCTATCCCTCTCATCATTTTATAGACCTCTATCAAGTCCCCCCTTAACCTTCTGTGCTCCAAAGAATAAAGCCCTAACTTGTTCAACCTTTCTCTGTAACTTAGTTGCTGAAACCCAGGCAACATTCTAGTAAATCTCCTCTATACTCTCTCTATTTTGTTGACATCCTTCCTATAATTAGGCGACCAAAATTGTACCCCATACTCCAGAATTGGCCTCACCAATGCCTTGTACAATTTTAACATTACATCCCAACTTCTATACTCAATGCTCTGATTTATAAAGGCCAGCACACCAAAAGCTTTCTTTACCACCCTATCTACATGAGATTCCACTTTCAGGGAACTGTGCACAGTTATTCCCAGATCCCTCTGTTCACCTGCATTCTTCAATTCCCTACCATTTACCATGTACGTCCTATTTTGATTTGTCCTGCCAAGATGTAGCACCTCACACTTATCAGCATTAAACTCCATCTGCCATCTTTCAGTCCACTCTTCCAACTGGCATAAATCTCTCTGTAGACTTTGAAAATCTACTTCATTATCCACAACCCCACCTATCTTAGTATCATCTGCATAATTACTAATCCAATTTACCACACCATCATCCAGATCATTGATGTACATGACAAACAACAGTGGACCCAACACAGATCCCTGTGGCACCCCACTAGTCACTGGCCTCCAACCTGACAAACAACCATCCACCATTACTCTCTGGCATCTCCCATTCAGCCACTGTTGAATCCATCTTGCTACTCCACCATTAATACCCAACCATTGAACCTTCTTAACCAACCTTCCATGAGGAACCTTGTCAAAGGCCTTACTGAAGTCCATATATACAACATCCACTGCTTTACCCTCATCAATTTCCCGAGTAACCTCTTCAAAAAATTCAAGAAGATTAGTCAAACATGACCTTCCAGGCACAAATCCATGTTGACTGTTCCTAATCAGACCCTGTTTATCCAGATGCTTATATATATTATCTCTAAGTATCCTTTCCATTAATTTTCCCACCACTGACGTCAAACTAACAGGTCTATAATTGCTAGGTTTACTCTTAGACCCCTTTTTAAACAATGGAACAACATGCGCAGTACGCCAATCCTCCGGCACTATTCCCGTTTCTAATGACATTTGAAATATTTCTATCATAGCCCCTGCTATTTCTACACTAACTTCCCTCAATGTCCTAGGGAATATCCTGTCCGGACCTGGAGACTTATCCACTTTTATATTTCTCAAAAGTGTCAGTACTTCCTCTTCTTTGAATCTCATAGTTTCCATAGCTACTCTACTTGTTTCCCTTACCTCACATAATTCAATATCCTTCTCCTTGGTGAATACCGAAGAAAAGAAACTGTTCAATATCTCCCCCATCTCTTTTGGCTCTGCAGATAGCTGTCCACTCTGACTCTCTAATGGACCAATTTTATCCCTCGTTATCCTTTTGCTATTAATATAGCTGTAGAAACCCTTTGGGTTTACTTTCACCTTACTTGCCAAAGCAACCTCATATCTTTTTTTAGCTTTTCTAATTTCTTTCTTAAGATTCTTTTTACATTCTTTATACTCCTCAAGCACCTCATTTACTCCATGCTGCCTATAATTATTGTAGATCTCCCTCTTTTTCAGAACCAAGTGTCCGATTTCCCTTAAAAACCATGGCTCTTTCCGATTTTTACTATTTCCTTTCAACCGAACAGGGACATAAAGATTCTGTACTCTTAAAATTTCACCTTTAAATGTCCTCCATTTCTCTTCCACATCTTTCCCATAAAACAAAAAGTCCCAATTTACTCCTTTTAAATCCTTTCGCATCTCCTCAAAGTTAGCCTTTCTCCAATCAAAAATCTCAACCCTAGGTCCAGTTCTGACCATCTCCATAATTATATTGAAACTAATGATATTGTGATCACTGGTCCCGAACTGTTCCCCAACGCATACCTCTGCCACCTGTCCCGTCTCATTTCCTAACAGGAGGTCCAGCACCACCCCTTCTCTAGTAGGTACTTCTATGTATTGCTGCAAAAAACTATCCTGCACACATTTTACAAACTCCAACCCATCCAGCCCATTTACAGAATGTGTTTCCCAGTCTATGTGTGGAAAATTGAAATCTCCCACAATCACTACCTTGTGCTTACTACTAATATCTGCAATCTCCTTACATATTTGCTCTTCCAATTCTCGCTCCCCATTTGGCGGTCTATAATACACCCCTATAAGTGTTGCTACCCCTTTCCCATTTCTCAGTTCCACCCAAATAGCCTCCCTAGACGAGCCCTCTAATCTATCCTGCCAAAGCACTGCTGTAATATCTTCCCTGATAAGCAATGCAACACCTCCACCTCTTGCCCCTCCAATTCTATCACACCTGAAGCAACGAAATCCTGGAATATTTAGTTTCCAATCACAGCCCTCCTGCAACCATGTTTCACTGATCGCCACAACATCATAATTCCAGGTGTCAATCCAGGCTCTAAGTTCATCCACCTTTCTTACAATGCTCCTAGCATTAAAATATACACATTTAAGAAACCCACCCTCTCTTATTCTCTGTTTATTGTCTTTTTGTTCTCTCTCCCCTACATTTTGGGTCAGAGTGCTACCATTCTCTGCCTCCTGCCTCACACACTGACTGCTAGCTTTCCCAATTTGAGTGCCTCCCCACCTGTTCCATCCACCGAACTGCCATCAAAATAGCGTACAGTTCCACTGTATATACTGTCAAATAGTTGTTTGTTCTTTTGTAAAGCTCAACATTCATCCCCTGGACTACCACAGCCGCCCCTGTTGTTTCAACTACTGGATCCTTTGATCCATCTGTGAAAATTAAGAGGTGTTCCCTGTACCTATTATTTATATGGCTATGATATTCTGTCTTTAGGTCTGAATTTTTGTTCCTCCTTTTTGCCTCCCATATCTCCAGATCAACTTTTGGGATGTTCAGTAACCATTTGGCACAGATGGCCACAATACTGCAGGGCAGAACTCTTTGTCCTCTACTCCCACGTCCCTTTCCACAACTCCTCCAACGCAGCCAAAGCTTCCAGACTGAGCCACCCCTCTCTCCCAGCACTCATGTACTACCTGTTTTGTTGGGTGGTTCTCTCCATGACCCTTAAGGCTTATCCAGTAATTAGCCATTAGTTGTCTGCGGCGCAGTCTCAACGGCATCTCCCCAGTTTCCAACTGTAGTGCACATGCAGGTGACGTCCGCACAACTCCTATACAGACTCTTAGAGCTCTAAGCTGTTAATGAAGACAACAAATTTATTTATAAAAAAATGTCTTTGAAATTAAAACTTAATGTTAAGAATTAGTGATGTTAAGTGAGAAATAATTCAATTCAATTCAATGAAAACAATGGAATCAACAACCTGGCAGGCTGGGGGGGGGGGGGGGGGCGGTGCCGGGGGGGGCCAGGATGCAGGTGGGCCAGGTGCAAAGGTATTGTGAGGTCAGTGGGGCGGGGCTGGGGCGGGGCCAGCAGGCAGGCTGGGGGGGGGGAGCTGGGCGGGGCCAGCAGGCAGGAAGGGGGGGGGGGGGCTGGGCGGGGCCAGGAGGCAGTTGGGCCAGGTGCAAAGGCATTGTGAGGTCAGCAGCTGGGCAACCTTAATCTATCTATCTATATACTTTTAAAACTCTAGTTCGTTGGTTTGTTGGTTTGTAAGGGTTCTATTTCTAGAAAATTCATTTAAGTGGTTTGTGAATTTACTCCTCCACCCTTTGCCGTTACAGAGAAATTTTTACATATTCCTGTAGAGTTTTTCCTCCACATTTTGTTTTAAAAATTAGAACATTTGATCCATCCTTTCACTGCTTTTTCGGTAAAAAACATAAAAAATGTCAAAATTAAAAAAAAAATCAAACAGCTTCTCACCCATAGAATGATGACGAACGTTCCATCGTGTGATGTCACAATGCCCAATGCTCACAGATGTTCAATCGCAATGGATCCCATTTACATATGCCTTTGCTCCAGCCCCAGCCCCCCCTCCCCCGCCTGATGTCGCAGCACGTTCCATTCTGCGATGTCACAATGCCATCCCTCACAGCCCCCCCCCCCTCCCCGCCGCCTGTGTCGAAGCATGTGATCACAAATGTGGGAATAGAGGGAGAGGAGTGGGGGTGATAGGGAGAGGGGAATAGATGGACTGCCCCTACCCCTCCCACTCTCCCTACCCACTCTTCCCCCTCCCTTCCTCCTCCCCTCTCCCCCGCCCTCCACATTCTTCCCCCTCTCTCCCCTACCCCATCTCCCTCCTCCCATCCCTCCCCCCTCCCCCACAACTCTCTCCCCCTCTCCTCACTCCTCTCTTCCCCTGTCTTCTCCCCCTGTCTCCTCCCCCTGTCTCCTCCCCCTGTCTCCTCCCCCACTCTCCTCACCCCTCTCTCCTCACCCCTCTCCTCACACCTCTCCCCACCCCTCTCTCATCTCCCCTCTCATCACCCCTCTCCATCTCCCCCTCTCCTCACCCCTTTCCCCATCTCCTCCCCCTCTCCTTCCTCCTATCTCCCCCTCTCTCCCCCTCCCCTTCCACCCTTCCCCCTACCTTCTCCGCCTCCCTCCCCACTCTTCCCCCTCTCTCCCCCTCCCTTCCCCCTACCCCTCTCTCCCCTTCCCCATCCCCTCTCTCCACCCCTGCCCCACCACTCTCACATCCCCTCCCCCACCTCCCCATCCCCGCTCTCTCCCTTCCCTCCTCCTCCCCAATATTTCTCACATCTCCACCCTTCCTCCCCCCCTCTCCTCACCCCTCTCTCCTCACCCCTCTCTCCTCACCCCTCTCTCCTCACCCCTCTCTCCTCACCCCTCTCTCCTCACCCCTCTCTCCTCACCCCTCTCCTCACCCCTCTCCTCACCCCTCTCCCCACACCCTTCTCTCCACACCCCTCTCCTCACCCCTCTCCCCATCTCCTCCCCCTCCTCCCTCCCCCTCTCTCCCCCTCCGCCTTCTTCCTTCCCCCCTCCTTCCGCCCCTCCAATTCCCCGCTCTCCTCCCCATTCCCCCTCTCCCTTCCCCCTCCCCACTCTCCGTCCCCATTCCCCTCCCCACTCTCTCCCCAGCTCCCTTTCCCCTTCCCCTCCCCACTCTCTCCCCCACCCCCTCTCCCCCTCTCCATCTCCCCCTCTTCTCCTCCCTCCCGCCCCCCTCTCTCCGCCCCCTCCCCCCTCCCCATCCCCACTCTCTCCCTTTCCCCCTTCGCTCCCTTCCCCTCCCCACTCTCTCCCCCCTCCCCCTCACCCCATCCCCTCTCCAACTCCCCCTCTCCAACTCCGTCTCTCCATCTCCTCCTCTCCGCCCACCTCTCTGCCCCATCCTCTTCCTGCCTCTCCACCCCCTCTCCCCCTCACCATCCCAAATTCCCCACCTCCCACCACCCCCTCTCTCCATCCCATCTCCCCCCCTCTCTCCCCTCTTCCCCCCTCTCTCGCATCATCTCCCTCCCCTTCTCCCTCTCACTCTTTCTCTGCCCCACTCTCTTTTCAAAGAAAAAAGGTTCAAAGGTTCAAAGGTTATTTATTGGTCACGTACACCTAGGTGTAGTGAAATGCTTCTTGCCCACGAGATAGGGTGGGAATGGGGTAAAAGGAGCCAATGAATAATATTAATATAATATCAAGGGGGGTGGTAAGTGTGTGTTTGGGGGGGAGGTGGTTAGTGTGTGTGCTGGGGTGGTTAGAGTGTGTGTTGGGGGGATGGTTTGTGTGTGTGTGTGTGTGGGGGGGGGGGGGGGCTGGTGGTTAGTGTGTGTTAGGGTGGTTAGGGTGCCGCAACCTGTGCCCCCCCCCCCCCCCGCAACCGCATGTTGAATGGACGGGACCCTCTCCCCATCTCCCATCCCCCTCCCCTCTTCCCCCTCCCTCTTCCCCCTCCCCTCTCCCCCTTCCCCCACTAACCGCTCCCATCCCCATCCCCCTCTCTCTCCCTCCCCCCCCCCCCCCCCCCGGCCCGGCTCTGTCATGCTGGCCAAAGCCAAAGATTGCCTGCTCCCCCCTTTGCTTTTTGCTGTCCCCGCAGGCTTGCACTATCCGAAAATACCGCGCGTCAACGGCCTGTCAGCCCGCAGGCACATTGAGGGCGAATGCAGCGTCTTGACGGGCATATGCAGTGTCTTGATGTCGTACGCAGCGTCTTGATGGCGTACGCCTAGCGCGTGACATTGCGCGATGATGTCATGCCGCCCCCCTCCCCTCGCAACCACGCGTTGCGGGAACAGACACAACCGGTCTGCACTTGGTCTAGTTGGATGATCAGCCATGATCATATTGAATGGCGGTGCAAGCTCGAAGGACCAAATGGCCTACTCCTGCACCTATGTTTTATGTTTCTATGCTTCTATGTTTCTATGACTAGTTATACTTTTAAAACTGTGTGTTTGTGTGTGTGCGTGCGTGCGTGCGTGCGTGCGTCAAATTTGGCCTTTGAAACGTATTGCCTCGAAAACCAGATGTAATTGTTCACAAAACTCACTGAAAAAAAAAAAATCATCGGCGCTTGCCACTGCTGACATCACAATGCCCACATGCCCACCAATGAGGCCCACCTGCCTCCTAGCCCCGCCCCCCACTGCTGTGTATTAATGCAGCTTCTGTCAACGCGCTTGCGCAGTTTTCCACGAGGTATGTTCGCCCACCCAACTTCAAAAAGCGCAGAAAGATCGAGAAAGTTGTGCAGAACAAAGATTCTACAGCTCCGCTATAGTATCTTTGTTTTGCAGATCATGGGGCAGCAGCATCTCATGTGCTGAAACGTCTCCTCATTAACGGCGCAGCTCGTGAAGCCCCCCCCCCCCCCCACCCCGCCCACTTATTCCAGCTGTGGGTTTCCAGAGAGTCAGAAGCCGCTTCAGCCTCCGATGGTCTGTCCCCGCCCGGCCCAGCTCTGTCATGCTGGTGGGTGCGCTTGCCTTAACGGAAGCCATGATTGGTTGGTCCCCCCGCTGCTTTCCACCGTCCTCAGATATATATATATCTCCCTCTCCCTCTCCCTCTCCCTCTCCCTCTCCCTCTCCCTCTCCCTCTCCCTCTCCCTCTCCCTCTCCCCTCTCCCTCCCCTCCCCCTCCCCTCTCCCCTCCCCCTCCCCCTCCCCCTCCCCCTGCCCCCCCCCCTCTCCCCCCCCTCTCCCCACCCTCTCCCCCCCCCCCCTCTCCCCCCCCCTGCAAGGAGGTGCAGAATGTGCAGGAACATTCTATACAGTGAGCGTCTCTTCGCGTCACAAAATGGCATGCTACTCATCTCAGAAAGGCGGCTCAGGTTATGTGGAGCCGGTGCCCGAGAAATATCCCGAGCCGAGGCCCGATGAGCAGATCTGACGGAGCGGGTAGAAGCTCATTCAGAACCACTCTAGGTACGCGCCTCTCCTCGACACCCGCCATGATTGTGTGAGGACCGGCCACTCCCCCTCCCCTCGTGGAGCAACATGCTGGCTGAAAACAACCAGATTCCTCACTCTTAACACATCCCAGTAGAAAACAGGCAAGCCCCTTAGGGCGGGTCGACTGATGCCCGCCACCGGGAGCCGCGAGACCCCCCTTAGACGATGACCCTGTCGGAAAAAGTACGTGGCCAAAGCGTGCCATCTGGGGGGGTTCTCTATATACATATACCTTCTCAGAGTCCTGAGGCGGAGAGTCGCCACCTGGGTACGCACGCATACCAAGGACTGGCCTCCCTCTAACGGGAGACTCAGGACCGCTGCGGAAACCCAGTGCTTCCTATTTCCCCAAAAGAAGTCCACCAGCTTCTTCTGTAAAGCATTTACAAAAATGGAAGGCGGGACAAGAGTAGCCAGCCGGTATCATAACATGGAGGCCACCAGCTGGTTTATGACCAACACCCTCCCCTGAAAAGAAAGAACTCCAAGCAGGCCTGACCAGCACCCCAGCCAGGCAACCACTTTCGTCTCCAACTCCTGCCAGTTTGCCGGTCAAGCATCCTCAGTGGGACTCAATTACACTCCCAGATAGAGGAGGTGCGTGGTGCTCCACGCAAACATTGCCATCTCCTCTGGCAGGGAGTCCACCTGCCACTGACCCACTAAAAGTCCAGAGCACTTGATCCAATTAATCCTGGCAGAAGATGCAGCCGAGAAAATCTTCTGGCAATCACGCATCCCCTGCAGGTCACCAGGATCGGTGAACATAAGGAGAACATCATCGGCATACGCCGAAAGAACCACCTCCACCGCTGGGCCAGGTAGGGCCAGGCCTGTCAACCTCCTCCGAAGAAGACACAGGAACGGCTCCACACAGACCGAGTACAACTGACCCGACATGGTGCACCCCTGACGGACCCCCATCCCAAAATGAAAGGGAGCCAACAACGCACCATTAACCTTCACAAGGCACTCCACTGCAGCATACTAAAGGCAGACCCGGGCCACAAAATGCGGTCCAAATCCAAACGCTTGCAACGTCCTGAAGAGGTAATCATGCTCTACCCCATCAAAAGCCTTCTCCTGATCAAGAGACAGAAAAGCAGCTGACTGACCAGTACCCTGTGCTAGATGAATCAGGTTCCTAACCAGGTGGATGTTATCCTGAATGGACCGGCCAGGGACTGTATAGGACTGGTCATGGTGAATCAATTGAGACCGCATGCAGCCCAGGCGATTTGCCATCGCCCATGCAAAAACTTTATACTCTGTGCATAGGAGAGAGACCGGGCGCCATTTTTTCAACAGGCAGAGTTCCCCCTTCTTGGGCAGCAAGACAACAACTGCTCTACACCACGAGAGGGGCATCTCCCCGGTCGCCAGGCTCTCCCCCAGAACCAACATGTAATCATCCCCCAGGATACCCCAGAAGGCTCTTACAAACTCTACCGTCAGCCCATCCAGCCCGGGGGACTTACCCCTCCTGAGCTGATGCAAGGCACGAGTCAACTCCTCCAATGATAAAGGGCCGTCAAGGAGATCGGCCACCTCCCTATCTACAGTCGGTAGACCTTCCCACGGGTCCTGCTGAGCTTCCCCGCTGAATCCACCTGCGGAGAACAAGGACCCATAAAAGGACCTGACCAGGGCACCAATCCTCTCCGAATCAGTGACAGAGGAGCCATCATCTGCGAGAAGCTCCACGAGCTGCTTACGGGCTCCCCGTCCCTTCTCCAGAGAGAAAAAGAAAGGCGAAGCTCGATCCAGATCATGCAGCATCTGGACCCGCGCCCTCACGTAAGTGCCTCGGAACCGCTCAAGTTGCAGGTTCCTCAAGGCTTCCTTCTTCTCCTGAAACACACCTCATTCGCAAGAGTCATCCCCAACCCGACCCAGGCGAGACTCTGCGTCCATCAGCTCCCTCTCAAGCTTCTCGACCGCTGAGTCCCGCCGCCCGGTCGACCCCCATGTGTATTCCTTACAAAAAAGACGATGTGAGCTTTCCCCACATCCCACCACTGCCTAAGGGAAGAGAAGCTCATCTGCCTCTCTCTCCACCTCACCCAAAACCGACTAAATGACTCCCGGAAACACCGATCCTCCAGCAGCCGGTTGTTAAAGTGCCAGTACGCAGACCCGGCCCCAGCGCGCGCTGGATTAAAATCCACACGCACCAGATAGTGGTCCGAGCACGGCACCAGCTGCATTGAGGCCGCTGAGACACAGGAAACAAATGCTCGGGAGATATATATTCGATCAATGCGGGAATCACCGCCCTCAGACCTCCGCGAAAAAGCAGTGGAATCTGGGTTGAGGTCCCGCCACGCATCAACCAACTCAAAAGAATCAATCAACTCTCTCAGCTTCTTCGCTACAGCAGGGGCACACTGAGTACCAGAACGGTCTTGCACCTCAAGTGTGCAATTAAAGTCCCCCTCAAGGAAGACACACTCTTCTCTATCAATAGTGCTCAACAGAGCAATCACCTTCTGAAGTAGGCCAGCCTGCATCGTGCCGGAGCTGGGGGCATACACATTAATGAAATGCAACGGCATGCCATCCAGGCTCACGGCGAGATGGAGCAAACGTCCTGGCACAACTTCTTGCACTTTATAACATTTGGCAGGAAATTCTGAGCCAACAGAAAGGCCACCCCACTCGAATTCGAGCTAAGATGACTCGTGTAGACCCCTCCTTCCCACTCCAATCTCCAGGTGGGTTCATCACTGACAACGGCATGGGTCTCCTGCAGAAAACACACTGCAAATTTCCCCTCCCTAAGGACTGATAAAAGCTGGAATCTACGAAAACACGCTCTACTCCCGTTTAAGTTTAATGTGGCTATTGTGACTGTGCAGGCACGCTAGATTGAGACCCTCACACTCCTCCTCATGGGCTCTGTAGCTCGCTCTCTTATGGCGAGTTCTCACGGTGCGACCTGAAGCAAGATGTCACCCGAGTGAAGTGGTCGTGGTCCAGCACGAGTTCCGCACGATAAAGTGTTCCCACGATAAAGAGTTCCCACGGTACTCGGCAATTCTGTCATTTGTGCGACTGACTTGTCCGTCTCCCGATCTTTCCCGTTAATCGTGAATGAACATCGTGGACTGTAGTGTAGTTAATCACGTGGCACAAATGATGTCACTTTTTTTTCACACGCTATATAAATATCCTCCGTTCGTAGAATTCGCATAATTTATTATATGGCTCTAAAAGAGACATGATTCCCACTTCAAACGAAGAGGGTGTAAAAGCTGTCTGCCACTACTTTTACATTGCAGCTGCAGGGAACAGACAGACTTATAAGATAAATTAAAGGTGACTGCAAAAACAGCACTTTTACATCTGTAGCATTGTATGTTTTAAAATCATGGATAACATTAAATTGTTCTCCTGTACATAAACTAATATATTGTTATAGTTACTCACATGAGCACCGGGGATACTCAGCAGCCTTCGTCTCCAGCAGGTTGCGCTTTCTCTCCCTATTTCTATAATCCTCTCTGGATTTGTCATAGAGAATCTCATTGAATTGGTACCACTCCACCAGTTCACCCTCTTGTTCCCTGTTGAAGTTATATGGCTTTACCTTCTGCCATCTAACCTTTATGTTCTCGTCTGCTGAGAATATTGTGGAGGCAACAGCTACTGGGGAGGCAACCTCAAATACACCCTGATCACCCTCTCCCTGCTCCAAGGAGCCCACAGGCAGTGGTATCTCTGGCATCTCCTCTTGCCTCTCCACCTGTCTCTCTTGCTGAGTTTCCTCCTCATTTACCTGCATGGCTAAAAACTTTCCGACTTTCTTTGACCCCTTTCTTTGCGATTTTCTGAGGCATCTCTGCAAGTCTTACTGTGAAAAAGATTCTCAAACAATGAGAATTAGGTGGGACGTTCTCGATGGACACATGGTCCATTGGCGATATTGAGACCACCTCTTTTACTCACCTTATGTCCCTTCTGTCAAGCTTCCGGGTTTACCGTTCGCAGGAGTTCCCACGGTATTCGCAAGTGTCATTACGGATATCGCACGGATATCGCACTGGCATCTGCGTCCATACAATGTTGCAACGCTGCTCAAGACACTCTTGGAGAAATTCAAAAATGTTTGAATTTTCTCCCGACCTTACCAAGTCACACGACTACCTGCCGTTAGCGCCACGGAGGTCCTCGGTGGTCCACGAATGCCGTACTGCTATCGCAGAAGGTTCCCACGATGTTAAATCTTGTTAGGTCTTGCTTCAGGTCGCACAATGAGAAAGCCCTTTAAGGAACTCCAAAAGTCCACAAACTGGCACTTCTCAGAGTCAGGAAGATCACTATCCTTGGTGGCAAGGATAGCCTCGAGAGTTTTAACCAAAGCCGGCAGATCAGCCCATCGTCTCTTAGCAGCATCCGCCTTTGTTCTGTTGGTACGGCTTGGTTTTAGAAACTCCCGCACCTCACAGATAACAATTGCATGAGACTCGTCCTTGGATCCTGGGCTATCGGCCAAGTTACTCGCACCTGACACAACAAGCTCAGCATCACCAAGGTCATTGTCAATAGCCGAAAGACAAGAACTCTGGAATTTCGCAAACCCCTCCACACAAACTGGCCCCATCACTCTCCCCCCCCCCCCCCCCCCCCCCCCTCCGGCATGACACCACCCCCAGGATCAATGCCGGGGAAGGATCCCGAAGCCCCTATCCGCATCACGCAGCCCACTGACTGGCTGGGCTCCTGCGCTCTGCCCTCACCCTCTACATCTGGGCCTGGGGAAGAAAAAACAAGAGGCACCCCCAGGGTCTGTGGTACACTGGCACCCCCAGAATCTGAAAGAGGATCGCCGCCAGAAATAGCTCTGACCTCCACAGCACCTAAAGCACCCCCTCCACTGGCAACACCCAGAGGCTCTCCACTTGCTTTTTTACTCTCCCCTGCCAACTCAGCCGGCAGTGCAGCACACCCCCCAGCACCTCCATTGGCTCTGATATGGAGCACAGATTGGTACACCATTCCCCCCGATCCCCCCCCCCCTCGGGCTGACTCTGCTCATCCCCCGTCTCAGGGTCCACACTACCAGGGGAGCTTACCCCACCCTCTAGCGTGCCAACACCCTCAGTAGGCCTCTGAAAGGAGGGGACCTCCTCCGACCCAGAGGACACACCCCCAGGAAAGCTAAACTCAACACGCGATGAGATAACTCCCTCGGAGGGCCCCTGAGACGAAGGGACATCCACCCGCCCAGAGGAAACAGCTCCAGAGGGGTCTACCCTATCACCTGATCTTGTAGTATCCTCGGGAGATCCCTGAAGTGGAGGCTCAACCTCCAACCCGGAAGACACCAGTTCCTGACCTCCAACCACATTGGTGGTGGAAGGTCTGGAAAAATACACCCCCCTAACTTTGGACCCACGTCCTAGCTCTTCCTCGCCAGGCCCAATCCTCCTTTTTGTCCCACTAGCATGCGGCGGTAGGGTGACCTCCACAAAGAAAGGGTCTTCCGCCTCCACACTACCCCCATCCACTTAACCACCCGCTCGTTTTACCTTCCCTACCCCCGTCAGAGCCACCTCAGCTCCTTGCTGGGCCACGGCAGTTGCACTCTGGACCTCACTGGAGCTGACAGGTGCCCCTTGGGCGATCTCCGCACTCGGCAGTTGCACACCCGCCTGCTTTTGACTCGCTTGGGTGTTCTTTTTCTGCTTGTTCTTCTTCTTCTTCTGCTGCTCCCATTTCTCTCCACCCTCCCCCTGTGCCTCACCTTCAGCCACCACCACAGGTTCAGGATGTAGGGGGCGGGGGCCCTCGCTGCCCCGCATCCCCAAGGCGGAACTTGCAGACCCAGAAGGGCTATCACCGCCGCACCGGATCACCGAGGCAGAGCCGGCAGCCCCAGCCAGGTCAGCAATACCACCCCGCCCCACCGAGGCATGCCGAGCCACCCCTGATGGGCCAACAGTGCATTCCTGGGCCGCTGTGCTAGAAATTCTGGCTGCGACCCCGTGATTAGGACATTCCCTATGGAGATGTCCATAACCACCGCACGCATGACACCATGCCTTTCCCCAACTCCAACGCACGGTTCTAGGGAGTCCCCTACACTCCACCTCGAAGCTCCCCTCATCGCCTTCCCCCACCTTCACGATCACCCTCCTCTTGAAACTGAAGATCCCTTTTTCCTCCGGGTCCTCCCCGGGGTGCATGAGCCTAAAGCACTTAGACCGCACCTCCCCAATCTGAGACAGGTACGGAATGAGTGTCGCATCCGGAATACATGTAGGGCAACTCCGCAGGAGAACCGGTCTCACCCTGGACACCCATGGGTCCATCTGTATATGGACCCCCCCCACTGAAATCCCCCTCTCCAATGCTGTGGCCACATCCTCCTGGGTCTTCAATATCATCTCAACCTTTCCCTTCTCGAGCTCGGAAGAGACAATAGCCCCCCTCCCAAGAAGGGCATTCATAGCCTTCGTAATTACTCCCCTGGACATCTGGGGCCCCGTTTGAACCAAGATACTAAAACCGTCCCAGTCCAAGTCAACATGAGGCTCATATTCAGATGGCATCACTTCCGCCGCTGATGTCACCGCTACGTAGCTCCTCTCCTTCGGCCGAGCCCCCGCCATCGCCATCCGGACAGAGGCATAAACCAGCTCCCGGCACACCAGCAGCTCTGCTCCAATTAAATTCCCAGGGACATACAGCAGAAGACAACACCCCAGACTTTGAGATTTACCCTCTTCTTGACGTCATCGTGTACGTGGTAGGGTCCAAAGAGGTCTGCTGTTGTAAACTCAAAAGGAGCAGCAGGTTCAGTTCTTTCAGGCGGCAGATCATTCATTACTTGTTGACATTTCTTTGCCTTTGCTTTCTTGCAGATTATGCAGTGATCAACGACTTTTTGAGCAATTCTCCTTCCTTTTATGACCCAAGCCTTTCTTCTCATTTTAAGCAAGGTCCCAGCCACTCCGTCATGACTCTCCCTGTGAGCCTCCCGAGCTAGCAGCATGGACACCCAGGCATCAACGGACAAGATGGGAACAGCAACTTTATCCTCTTCAAAGCTCTGCACTCTGCCACCACAAACCATCAGCCCAGAATCTTGATCTTTATAGGCTACCAGTCGATCTGTTGTGGTGCTTGGGGAAGTTGTGCCCAATTGTGCAGCACAAAAAATGTATTTTAGAGCATTTTCTCGTTCTCTTACTGTAATGACTCCTGTCAAAGAGATGGCCTCCCACTTTGGATTGTTTAGGGCTTTGTTCTTGCCAAGAAACCTCTTCGTTGCTCTCCAAATCCTTGCGACTGCCTTGATCAGTCAAGTTAGAATGCTGAACCGCTTGGCATCACCAAGGTTCTGAATAGCTGACCCTGCAGGTGGTCTCTTTGGGTTTGTTGGTTCCGGTTCTTGTTTCTCTACTTTGATTCTTTATAGTGCTACAACAAAAGCTTTCTTCTGTAACTTGTCGATGTTCTCTCTGGCAGTGGCAGCCAGTTCTTTAGCTGATTTTACTTCGGAGTCACGTGAGTGATTCCGTGAAGAACCCGCTCAGAACGGATGCGCGGCATTATGCCAGCAGTGCAACAGCGGCTACAGCGGGAGTCAGGCGCTCCCGCTGCAATTTAAAAGATGGACCGTCAGGTAAGTGAACTGAGGTCGGCTTTACTTACCAAAGAAGAACCGTCTGATTTCTCTTTCAGAATGAGTACACCAAAGACAAGGCTCTCAAAGAAATCTGTCCCCCGTTCGACTCCACCAGAGGAGAGTTCCATCAGGGGGGGCAGCAACAGGCAGTAGGAATGCTAACCGAGCGCTCTGCTATCCCCGACACCGTGCCGAGCCCAGCCCCGCTAGCGCCTGAGCAGCGGGCTGGAGGGAAAGCTACCAGGAAAAGCGTCCGGCCGGTGGTTTCCGACACGTCGGACGGGGAGGTCTCTCCACCCGGGCGGGGGAGAGACAGCCGCCTGAGCCACATGGAGCGGCTCTTGGAGCAGGTGCTCCAGCGAGGTGCGCCCCAGGAGGGGCGCTCTCGCAGAGGGAGGTCAGGCACTCCCTCCACAGTGCATTGTGCACTGTCCATTGCTTCCTCCTTACCAGAGGATAGCTTTGGTGACCAGGACTGGGCTGGTCAAGAAGAGGGGACGATGGCTGAAGATCTCGGGAGTATGCAAGGGGTGCAGGAACAGGAAGAGCTGCTTGGTGTAGTGGACCGCTACATGGCAACCCCACGTGCAGGAAGACCGTTAGAAGCCAAACTAGCGGCCAGCATCAACCCCCTCTCCAACAGGGCTCTACAGGAGCAGGTGGTCAATGATGCTTTAGAAACATATACAGCGCCGGAGAACTGTGAGTCCCTCAAAGTGCCAGCGGTAAACAGCCAAATCTGGGGGCATGTTGGGGCAAACATCCGACAACACGAGCTAAAACTGCAGCGGGTCCTCAGGCTCCTGACGTCAGCCATCACTTTGTTTGCTCATTCCGTGGACAACACCGAGATGACCACCACTCAACAGGATACTCTCGCGCTGTTGTGCAATACGCAATTTGAGATTAACAACCTGCGTAAAGAAATAATAAAATCTGCCCTCAATCCTAAATTTGCGGGGTTGTGCAAAACCCCAGCCTCTGAGCCAGACATACTGCTCTTTGGCAATGACCTCCCTAAGCGAATGAAGGATATGACCGAGGCCTCAAAAACTCATGGTCTCATGAAGGCAGGGCACGGGAGGAGCAAACCTAGAGCAATAAACACCAAGTGGCAGCACCCTGTCGCGTCCACCAGTCGACGTCTACCATATAGGACTGGTGAAAGCTCGGGGTCCGCATTCTATCACCGTAAGTCTTTTTTAGACCAGGGCCCAGAGCGGACCCCATGGAAAATGCGCCACCCCCCAACGTCAACGCCACATCAGGCAACACGCAAGCCTTGTGGGACCGGCGGGAACCAGAGGAAATACCCATAACCATGGAGGTAGTTGGGTCTGGTTCCTACCAGCATATAGAAAGAAGGGGCTTAATACTAACAGGGGGGAGATTACACCAGTTTAAAGCAGCATGGGAGTCTATCACGAGTGATCAGTATATACTCAATGGCATTAGTGGATACAAAATAAAATTCATAACAGGTAAATTGCCACCAGTTCAACATTTACCCCAAAGGGTATTTTCCCTCTCAGTGAAAGAAAAACGAGAGGGACAAGTTGAACTGATGAGACTAATTACAAAGGGTATCATTGAAAAAACAAAACATGAACCCTTGGAATTTGTATCAAATATATTTACTAAAACCAAAAAAGATGGTGGATGTCGCATCATCATTGACTTAACATCACTAAATATGTGTGTTAAGTATATATATTTCAAAATGGAAACGTTTGTTACTGCCAAACAACTAATTTCCAAAGGATACTACATGGCAAGCATTGATCTTAAAGATGCTTACTATTCAGTACCTATTCACAAGGATCATCGCAGATACATGAAGTTTACCTGGATGGGGCAATAATGGCAGTTTAAAGCGTTACCCAATGGTTTAACATCAGCCCCAAGACTATTCACCAAGATACAAAAATGAATGAATGAATGAATGAATACGTTTATTGTCATTGCACAATACTGTGCAACGAAATTCCATTACATCTCCTCCGGTTAAAAAAAAATACAAACACGACAACCATTGACACATATGTACACTTATTAGTAAAAATAAATAGGTGTTTTAAAAGAATTTAAAAGAATTTAAAAGAATTTGGCGGCATTTCTTAGAATTACATTTTGCTTCCCCAGCATTCTCTGTTGGAATTTAGCTCTTTTATCGCACATGGGTAGAAACTATTCTGAGTCCTGAATCGCCTCCCAGAGGGTAGCAGAGTAAAAAGGTGGTTGGCAGGGTGGGATGTGTCCTGCTTGATATTTGTGGCCCGGCGCAAGCATCGGGCCCTATATATGTCATCCAAGGAGGGCAGTTGGGCGTTTGTAATGTTCTGCGCAGTTTTTATAATTCCCTGCAACGCCCTTCTCTCAGCCACAGTACAGCTAGCAAACCACACCAGGATTCCATAGGAGAGGATACTCTCCACGGCGCATCGGTAGAAGGACAACAGCAGCGGCTGTGAGATGTTTGCTCTCCGCAGAGACCTCAGGAAATACAGCCGCTGATGTGACTTCTTCACGAGAGTGACGGTGTTCATTTGCCATTTAAGGTCCTGGGAGATGTTTATTCCCAGGAACTTAAAGCCAGTGATTCTCTCCACCATGTCTCCTTTGATGTATAAAGGAGCAGGTTCCTCTCTCCTCTTCCTCCTGAAGTCAACGACCAGCTCTTTCGTCTTCGATGGATTGAGTACCAGGTTGTTTTTGGTACACCAGACAGTCAGTTTTTGGACTTCATCCCTGTAGGCAGACTCGTCGTTGTTGCCTATCAGTCCCACCACAGTCGTGTCGTCCGCAAACTTAATGATCCTATTTGTACTGTGTGTTGGTATACAATCATAAGTGTATATTGTGTACAAAATGGGACTCAGCACACAACCAGCCTTGGCAATATTAAGAAGACAAAAATATATTATCATGGCATATCTTGGTGATATCTTAATAGTAGGCAAAACCATGGAATTGACTATGTCAGCTGTATCAGCTACCAAACAGTTGTTCGAAACCTTGGGATTTGTCTTGCATCCAGATAAATCTAAGTTGAAGCCATCCACAACTATGGACTACTTGGGCTTCACAGTTAATTCAGTCCATATGACTGTAACTTTGCCAAGAGACAAAACAGTTGCATTGGCACAATCATACAACAATCTAATGGTCAACAAACGACCAACTATTCGACAAGTAGCAAGAGTAATTGGGAAAATGGTAGCAGCATTTCTGGCTACGCAATTCAGACCTTTGCACTATCAAAACTTACAAAGAGCAAAGGTACAGGCACTAAAACGACATGCAGGTCATTATGATCGTGTCATGAAGTTACCCACTGAAGCAATTTCAGAACTACAGTGGTGGGCAGAAAACGTTTGGCATAGTTTCAGCCCTATTATCATCACTAACCCTACGCTAGTTATCCAAACAGATGCCAGTGCTCAAGGCTGGGGAGCAACTAACGCCATATCCAGCACAGGTGGTAGGTGGACTAACCCTGAGTCGTCATTACTACTTACACTGGGCATAAATTATCTAGAGATGTTGGATGCCTTCTATGGTTTAAAAGCATATGCACAAATATGCATCACTTGCATGTTCGGTTACAAATAGATAATACTACGGTGGTGGCCTACATTAACCATATGGGCGGCATAAAATCGTTATCATGTGACAAGTTGGTTAACACAATTTGGCAATGGTGAGTCGAAAGACATATTTGGCTATCCGCAACTTACCTACCAGGTAAGCTAAATACAGTGGCAGACACCAGGTCATGTAAATTTAATGACAACATCGAATGGATGTTAAACCCCAAAATATTTGCAAAAATTGTCAAGCAATATGGCACGCCAGATATCGATTTATTCGCATCAAGGCTAAATCACCAGGTACCTATGTATGTCGCCTGGGAACCAGACCCTGAGGCAGCAGCGGTAGATGCGTTCGCGCTGGATTGGGGAAATTTCTTCTTCTATGCATTTCCTCCCTTCTGCCTCATTAGTTGGGTACTACGCAAAAGACAAATGGACTCTGCCTCAGGTATTTTGATAGTACCCGACTGGCCTACTGTAGATGAGATATGCATGTGCCTTTAATATAGTTACCTCATCACTACTAACCACTCCCCATATCACAAGTATAATTACAACCTCCCCACCCACATATCGCTCTCTAGTTTCCGTGACAGACCACGTACAGCTAGTGCTCTCTGTAATGCTACAGTATGAATAAAATGAAGTAAAGTTACAGTGTGTCGATAACACATCTTTACATGGTGTCATGCCTCTTACCCTTGCGCCTCCTGTTTATCGGTTGTTTATTTAATTTTTCCCCAGTTTTCTTTCCCCCCCTCTTATTTCCTCGTTATGGCCACTTCTTGCCGCAAACCCGATGTGCTCGTTTTTGATTCAGACATTGCCCATCGATGGGATGTCTTTAGACGTGACTTCGACCACTATGTCACAATCGCTCATCCTGCCGCCACCCCTGAGGTCAAAGCTTCTCTGCTTCTCAACCTGGCTGGTCCCGATGCCCTGGCTCGGTCAGACTTCTTCATCTACGCTGCGGGTGAATCTGCTCGGGACCCGGTATGTTTATTGGCTAAGTTTACCACGATTTGCGACATTCCCTCTAACTGCATTTTAGAACGTTTTACACTGTTCGGGCGGCATCAGCACCCTGGTGAATCTGCCGAGAATTATGTCGCTGCGTATCGACACCTGGCCAGGCGGTGCCGCCTTGACACGCTGACCCCCGAGGAGCTGACCAGGGACCTTCTGGTTTACGGCCTCCGCGATGAAAAGCTAAGGGCTGAACTTTTGCGCAGGCCCGACCTGTCTTTTAACGAAGCTATGCATGCCTGCCGTTTAGCTGAAGCTGTCACCTCGGCGGTGTCACCGGCTGATCAGGACATTAACTTTGCCAGCGTTACCAGCCGTCGGCGGAACACGACCCCGCCATGACCCCCGGGGTCTGGCACTGCTCCCGGGGGATGCGCCCAGCAAAGGGGCCCCAATTGTAACTTTGCCACTCATCAGTACAATGTATGCCCTGCTTTGTAAAACGTGCAATTACTGCAAGAAACTGAACCATTTTTTCTGCTGCCTGCCATTCCCGTGGGAAGCCTGTTGCTGCTCCAAGGCGTATGTTAAACAACTTGGAGCAAGCTGATAGCGAGCTCGGTTCCCAGTACCATCTCAACGAACTCCCTGTGTCTGAATCTGGGTCCTCTCAGGGGGAGACCAGCATATTTTCTCTGTTGGATGCACCTGCTGTGATAACAGACCCTTCAGTTCGTGTAACTGTGAACAACTCGACCTTCACCGCTAAGATTGATACCGGAGCTGTTGCAAATGTTATGTCAACAAGCCTCTTCAGAAAGATAAGGACTAATGAGCAAGTTACATCTGATCGCTCCACTTTACATGCCTACGGGGGAGGGTGCTTGTTCCTGTGGGAAAGGCAACTCTGCGCTGCAAGATACTGGAAACCTCTCGGCCCCTCACTTTCTATCTTCTCGATTCCAACTGCATTACCCTGTTGGGCATCCAAGCATGCCAGGACTTGGGCCTGGTCTCCTTCCACCGTGACATCCACAAGGTGCAGGCCCTAATGGACCCGTTGACTGAATATCCTGACCGCTTTGATGAAGAGCTGGGCAAGCTGCCCTGCAACTACAAGATTGTAGTCGACCGCAAGGTCGAGCCAGTGGTCCATGCGCCACACCGTGTTTCCTTCGCCATGAAGCACAAAGTAGAATTCACGCTGCACAGCATGGTAAAAATGGGCATCATAAAGGCGGTCAGCGAACCCACCAGGTGGGTCTCCACCATGGTTGTTGCTGCGAAAAAGGACAAAAGCGAAATACGCATTTGCATCAACCCCAAAGACCTAAACCTTGCCATTAAACGCCCGCACTACCCAATGAGAACAGTAGAGGACGTCGCTGCACAGGTTGGTCCGGCCACAATCTTTTCTGTCCTCGATGCCAAGAGCTCCTTCTGGCAGATACCGCTTGACGAGCAGTCCTCCGACCTGACAACTTTCAGCACCCCCTTCGGCAGATTTAAGTTCCTCCGAATGCCATTCGGAATCAACTCTGCCAGCGAGGTGTTCCAACGGACAATGGAGCCGCTGTTTGCCGGTCTACCGTGTGCCATCATCGTTGACGACATCCTGGTCTATGGTAAGGATGTCGCTGAGCACGACTTCAACCTCCGCCAAGTCCTAGACCGGGCCCGGAAGATCAACTTGAAACTAAACCCCAAGAAGTGCCGATTCCGCGTCCCGGAGGTCACATATGTTGGACATGTATTCACAGCCTCGGGGCTGAAACCCGACCCGCAGAAAACGGCTGCCATCTCCGGGATGTCATCACCTACTGATGTGCCCAGCCTGCAACGTTTCCTGGGCATGGTAAACTACCTGGGGAAGTTCATCCCCGACCTCAGCGAGCTCAGCACACCCCTGAGGGATTTGATAAAGAAGGACACGGCCTGGGCTTGGTTCCCTCAACACCAGAAAGCCTTCGACATTCTTAAATCAAAGCTAATCAGTACCCCTACACTTAAATGTTTTGACCTGCAGCGTCCCATTATCATCACCTGCGACGCCTCTCAGTTCGAGCTCGGTGCCACTTGCCTACAGCTCCATGACGGCCTGCAGCTGCCTGTCTCCTTCGCGTCCCGTACCATGACCCCTGCCGAACAGCACTACGCACAGACCGAGAAGGAGTTACTGGCCGTGGTGTTTGCCTGCTCCAAATTCAAGGACTACATTCTAGGCAACACTTTCACCATCGAAACTGATCACCAGCCGCTTGTCGCCATCCTCAACAAATCGATCCATGTTGCCTCATCCCGACTGCAGCGCATGATGCTGCAGCTCCAGCGCTTCACTTTCGAAGTTGTTTATCGTAAGGGCAAAGACATGTTCATGAGCGACACGCTGTCCCGCGCCCCACTAACATCCACCGATCGCCACCCCTATGAAATGTCTGACCTGATGGTGCTCAATGTGAATATTGTCCCTTCACAGCAGATGAAGTCCCTGGTCGAGCACACTGCCGATGATCCTGCCCTGCAACAGCTTGCTGCCATCATCCAGCAGGGCTGGCCCGACCGTCGTTCCGCTTTGCCGGCTGGTGCCGTGCCCTACTTCCTGGTCCGTGATGAGCTCGTACTACACGACGGCGTGGTTGTTAAAGGACACAAGGTTGTTGTGCCTGCTGCACTGCACGACCACTATTTTCAGGCCGCTCACTGCGGTCAATCAATCAATCAATCAATCAATCAATCAAGCACTTTATTCATCCCCGAGGGGCAATTTAAAAGGGCGCATTACAGTAGCTTTTTAAAAAAAAAGAAAGGGACACAATCAACGAAGAGACAAACATTCAAAGCTACTCTCTGCACCGACCGGTCGACCGCACGAGCAGTGACCCGGCAAGGATTGGGTTGTCAGCAGCGATACAATAATAAAAAACACACAAAATGTAACACAAACATCCACCACAGCATTCATCACTGTGGTGGAAGGCACAAAAATTTGGCCAGTCCACCTCCCTTTCCCCACCCCCCGTGGACAGGACCAGAGTCCAAAGTCAGTCCAGGATCGGCTCTTCCTCACCGGAGACAGCGGCTTTAGATTGTTGTAGGCCGCAGGCCGGCGGTCAAGATTTAAAGTCCCCGCCGCAGCCAGAAGCACCGTAGACTGCAGGGTCGGCGGTCGAAGCTCCCCTCCCGGGGTGATGGTAAGTCCATGCCGGCCCCGCGGTAGAAGTTGGCCGCGGGTCGGCAGTGGTGGCTTCTTCTTCCCCCGGGTCCCCTACGAGGGATCCCGGGCTGTAGACGTCGCACCAGCTGGAGCTCTGCAGACCGCGACTTCAGGCTGCCGGCAGCCCCGGGCCAGCGAAACGGAGCGCTCCCCTCCAGCGAGCCCCAGCGAGGGTTCACCCGCTCCACAACGAGAGTCCATGCTGCGCCCGCCGCTGAAGCCCCGGGCACGTCTCCGGGAAAGGCCGCGCCGATCCTTGATGTTAGGCCACGGGGGAGGCGACCGAAGCGGTTTCCCCCTTACCCCCCCACACCACCCCCCACACAAGACACACAAAAAACATTAAATACATACTTTAAAACATACTAAAAAATAAAAAAGAGTTGAAAAAACTGACACACTGCTGACATGGCTGCTGCCAGAACAGCGCCCCCGGAGTACGCAATTCTGGGGCCGAAGCCACCTTGTCTCACGCCCAGGGCCAGTTCTACTGGCCTGGTATGGCTCAATACATCCGGGAGAGGGTCTCCTCGTGTTCCACCTGCAACAGTCTCGCCCCCCACCAGCAACGACAGCCGCTTCTGCAGCAGGCTGCACCCGAACTGCCCTGGATGGCGGTTGCTACTGACATTTTTCGAGTGGCGAGGCAAATACTTCCTGGTCCTCGTCGACTCCTACTCCAACTGGTTCGAGGTTGACCAGCTGCATTCCCTCACCTCTTCGGCCATTGTCGATAAGCTGCGCCGCCATTTCTCTACCTTTGGCACCCCGGCCAGCCTGCAGTCGGACAACGGCAGCCAATTCACGAGCTCCGAGTTTAGGGCTTTCGTTGCCAGCTGGAACTTCCGCCACTTCACCAGCAGCCCTGAGTACCCGCAAAGCAACGGTCTGGCCGAGCGCGCCGTCCGCAGTGCAAAGAACTTGCTGGAACAATGTCGCTTGTCTAACTCCGACTTCTTCCTAGCCCTCCTTAACCTTCGCTTGACCCCGCATCCCCTCCTGCCTTTCTGCCCTTGTCTTCTCCGTCCCCTCCCAGCTCCCCCGTTCCAGTTCGGCCGTCTGCACCTGTTCCACTTCTTCCTGCAGGGAGGGAAGATGGCGAGATGCGAACCCGGTCGGGACGTGTTGTCAAGCCGCCTGTCCGCTATGGCGACTTTGCTTAACCGTTTCTAGCGCATGAGACGTGGTCGCCCTATCACTACTTTGTTTGCCTTTCGTTTCCAAGGGGAAGGATGTAGATGAGATATGCATGTGCCTTTAATATAGTTACCTCATCACTACTAACCACTCCCCATATCACAAGTATAATTACAACCTCCCCACCCACATATCGCTCTCTAGTTTCCGTGACAGACCACGTACAGCTAGTGCTCTCTGTAATGCTACAGTATGAATAAAATGAAGTAAAGTTACAGTGTGTCGACAACACTTCTTTACACCTACGCAGCCATGGTTCCCGATACTGCATGACATGGTTGTTGGAACTCCGATGACATTTCCCAGTGACCCAGAATTATTAAAACACCCAGTGTCTGGCATAAGCCACCCATGCCATGAAAAAATCAAACTCCTGGGTTGCAGATTCTGAACAGACCATTGCTGGGACTGGGATTATCAGAACAAACTGTCGACACCATGTCAGCATCCCTCCGAACATCCACCAAAAAACAGTACTTGACCAATATCAAAAAATGGGAAAAGTACTGCCTGGATACAGGGACCACCTACACAACTGCATCAGTCACCAACGTACTGGAATTCCTGGCCAAACTTCACTACGAAGAAGGACTCAGCTACAGTGCCATCAACACAGCGAGAAGTGCCCTGTCTGCCTACTTAACACTAGCACCAGGACAACAGGCCATGGGATCTCACACGCTGGTGGTAAAATTAATGAAAGGCATTTACAATACCAACCCCCCTAGACCAAGGTACACCCATATATGGGATGTCAGTGAGGTCCTGACTTACCTCAGGGGATGGCCACCAGCCAGATCCCTCAGCCTGGAACAATTGACACTCAAAACACTCATGTTAATGGCACTTGTATCCGCACAGAGGGTCCAGTCTCTACATCGGTTACGACTGGACAACATGATTACAGCTCCAGACCAGATCTCGTTTATGATCCAGGGACTGATCAAACAGAGCAGGCCAGGAATGCCTAGTCCAGTCGTGATATTCCGGGCTTACCCAGCAGAACCACGGTTATGTGTCATGACCCACCTACTATCTTATATAGACACAACTAACAATATTCGAGGGAGTGAAAATGGCCTTGTGGGTCAGTCATAAAAAACCTCATGGTCGGGTGACGAGCCAAACCATTTCGAGATGGCTCAAGCAGGTGCTAAAAGCTGCCGGGATTGACACTTGTATAAATCTCACTCTACCAGGGCAGCATCCACGTCAACGGCGGAAAGAATGAACGTGCCGATGGACCACATCCTGGCTACAGCAGGATGGTCAAGGGAAACCACGTTCAGGACTTTTTATCACAAGCCGTTGGCAAAACCTGTATTATATGCAGAAACAATTTTACAGTCTGCAAATATTTAATTAAGCTCGGGGGAGCAATTTTCTTTTGTTGTTATTGTTAATAAATACCGTTTTGTATTTCATAAACAGATTCATTGGTTGATTACGATAACACACTTCCTCCCTCAAAGACTTCGGCAGTGATGTAGTAATAACTGTTACACGGTTTGAAATCACAGAGCTTTGAAATCTTCACGGAATCACTCACATGACTCCGAAGTAAAATAGTAAGATTAAACGAGAATTTACCAGTTTGAAGTTTGATCTGTATTTTATGAGGAGTTACGATGAGGGATTACGTGCCCTCCGCTCCCACCCTGAAAAATGGGTCAAATTCATAAACTGATGTCTCCTTGTCTTTATGTTCTTTAGTAACTTTCGTTTCTTTGTTGACTAAATTAAGGCGTATGTTTACTTCAAAACTGTGTCTATCTGTGATTTCCACACGCTGCTTTGAATATGCCCGCGCATGCGTGCTGAGCGGGTTCTTCTTAATCCCTCTCGTATCGTCCTCATAAATGCAGATCAAACTTCAACTGGTAAGTCCTCGTTTAATCTTACTATTTTATTGGCCACTCACTCATAGGCAACACCAGGAACTTCGTTCCATTTTGCCACTCCGAATACTGATCAAGGTCTTGAGGGCTGGCACCTCTGGTGATTACATCAGCGAATTTTGTGGGCCAGAAATCCACCGCCAGTCCTCAATGTTGGTGCTTGTTTGAATCTCTCCAATCGATTGGCGAAGAATGTCTGAAATCCGTAGCTTTCTCGCTGTATGCACCAAGGATTGTTGGCTATCCACAAGATGATACCACTTCTCTACTTGAATTCGACTGTGTACTCGAAATACTTCCTTAAGCGTGAGGCGAACACTGCTCCGCACATCTCTGCTTTAACAGCGGTCTCCTCTGTGGTCCAAAGGAGTTAACTTGGCCTTGGATTCCACAAGTCTGACAATTGGGCCATGGTCTGAATCCCATCTCAGGTAGGTGTGCTCACTTCCGTCAGAAAAGGTGATTCCCAAGGGTTCAGTTTGCGGAGCAAAGAGGGAGTCAGTGCCCTGACGGAACTTAACTTTTCCAAGTTGTACATACTCTTCAAAGAGCTTAATTGCATCCTCCCTGAGTCCATCTGAGAGTGCCATGTCCCATGTGTCTCTGACCGAACAGCTTCCCTCTTTTTGCTTCTTGGAAAGCTCTGCGTACTAGAATCGCTCCCTTTTGCTTAACAGGATCACTATGCCGATGGGGTCATATAGCCTCTACCTGGCTGAGAAGCTCTCTTCTTTTTAGGGGATTTGGCTTCTGAGTTTTGATTTGCTCTTGTAGAAGACCTTGACCAAGCCGCATCTTTTTCTTTCTCTTGGAGAAATTGATTCCCACCATAACATGGAGCATGTCCTCTTCAACAATGTAGCCCAGACCAAGTGCCTTGTTATCACCATCATGCATTTGGTTTGGTAGGATCATGGACTTTGTTTTGCTTTTCTTTAAAGCATCACTGTCCTCCTTCCTCCCACTTTGGCCAGACAGAACCCAAGGCTTGAGCTCAAACCCACCAGCTTTTACGATACGTTCCACATTTGCTGTGATGATTCTCAACTGGTCGAGGCTGTTGTGAGATGTGAGGATGTCGTCAACATAGCTGTCTTTCTGGAGTACTTGCTGCTCATCCTTGAGGTGGGTAAAAGAAGGAAGTTAGCAGTCTCACGCATTGCCAACTGCGCAATGCACCCCGCAGGTTTGTCTCCGATGTTCACTCTTGTGATAGCATACTCTCCCAGCTCCTCATCCTCGGAATCTCGCCAGAGGAATTTGTGTAAGTGTACTTCACGGTCCTCCAACCAGACTGAGTTATACATCTTCTTTATGTCTCCCAGAGCAGCATAGATTCCGCCTCTGAATCTGAGGAGGACGGCGCGAATTTGGTTGAGGACGTCTGGACCTTTCATCAGCAAATCATTTAAGCTGGCACCATTGCACATTTGGCTGCTGTTCCACACTAGTCTCACTGGGGTCGTGACAGAGTGGGGGTTTGGAGCAATAAGGTGACTCACTAACACACTGGTCCCTCCAGTTTGCAATCATGTCTTTGGACAATTTGATTGCAGCCTTTCGGTCCACCATGTCGTGCACCTGAGCTGTGTAGGCACTTTCCATTCAGGTTCTTGGATAGCTGCATCTCCGTCCTGAGAAATGGGCTTCCACTGTCCTTTTATTATTTGGTAGAGAAGCTGGGTCTTCAACCAAGGATAGCTAGCATGCCAATGTGGGTCTTTACGTGACGGTCTCCTGTTACGTAGGTGAGGCCTTCCCTTACCACTTCGAGCTCTCTCTCTTCAGCAAGGTCATATCTTTTCCGCCTGGCTGCAGTTTCCACAGCGGCAACCCCCGCACTTTGGCTCGCATGCTGCTCCATGCTATCCCACTTCCACCAATCCAAGAAGTCCCGATTGGCGGTTGACGTACGTGACTTCTGGACTTTGACGGCGACCTGTCCGTTGGTTTAAAGTTTCCTCAGGGGACCCGCGTCCAGTGAGCTCCTCATACTTTAAAGCAGCTGCTCTCATTGATCTTGCGAAGTGTGTTTTGGACATGTGGGCTGACATGGTAAGCTTCTCAAACAGCTCAGGATGACAACCTCCAACAGTCTTTCCCAGTGGTCCATCCCACAGAATGAGATCTCCAACAGTTCTAATCCTCTGAGGCGCTAGCTGACCTTCTCTATGGCTTATGAGCAAATGTATCTCTTTTGTCTCACAGTTCCTCAAGTGGGACGTCTGGAAAGAACTTTTGCAGCTGCTGTGGTGTCACATGTTTGTGAACATCTGCAATGCTGTCCAATCCATAACAAACTAACTGGTGCGACTAGAGTGTGCCCTTGGGAGTCTTCACTCGGTTCTTTAGAAGGTAGCGCCTCGTCTCTACGTGGACCTTCATCCCCCCAACTCCATGGACGGTAAGCGTGATGTCTTCACTCCTAAGGTTCAGTCTACTCGCAGCCTTGGTGAGTTATGTAGTGGTATCTGAAGCCAAGGCCATTAATGTCCCAACCTTTTGTCCAGCATTTGCTACGACCTCCAGAAGCATCATAATCACTGGATGCTCTTGCAGTCAACCTTCCTTTAGGATGCTTGGCTGATGCTTTGCAGTGTTGAAGGCTCTTGATGCAGTGTTGGAGAACACATCTTCGGCATTGTTTTGCCAACTCTGGTGGAAGTTTGCTGAAAAAACTCCTCTTGGTCCACTGTATATTTCTTCTTGCCTTATCTTCCTCTGGACCAAATTTACTCCTTCTCAAATCCACACTGCTTTTTCCTCATCTCATAATTGGGGCACAGATAAAAATGATGCCTCAGGAGTCTGTTCATCCTTGCAGGATTTGATTTTTACACAGATATGCAGGTTGCAGTATGAACCATCATCATGAACTTCAAGACACTTTTGCATGCTCCCAACTTCTTTACTGCAGCTTCTTTCTCTGTCAGCTTTAGCCCTCGAAACTGCTTGCAGAAGTACAGCTTCCTTTTATGCTTTACGTCCCCACAGACTACACAACTTGTGTGGTCATTTCCTGACTTGGTAGACTTGGTTCTGGCATGTCTTGGTTTCAGTCCGAGTTTCCTTTCTACTCGGCTCCTCGTCCCTCAGTTGCTCGAGCTGTTCGTATATGCTCTCCTGCACCATGAGAAATGACAAGAGACTGTCAAACCGTTTTCTCTGGTGCCACAGCATTCCTCTTGTCAGCTACATAAACCAGCCATTCCTTTTTGAGGGTTTCTGGAAGCTTGGTTTCAATTGATTTTGTCATCAGTGGATTTTTAATAGCGCCTGTGTCTCCGAGATCGCTCAAGTCCTTAAGCGCCTTTTCCACAGCTTGAATTAATTCCACAATTTAACGTGGCTGATGTCCTCTGACAGGTGGGATTCTCTGAAGCTCCTCCACTATCTCAATAGCAATAGCTGTTTGATTTCCAAACCGGTTCTCTAGGACACAAATATATCATCTGCAGTGTTATAACTTGTGAGGCGGGAGGTCTTTTGTAATTTTGTCCTCCAGACTGTCCAGCAATTGAACCTTCTTCACCTCATTTGATCCAGTGGGTTCACTTTGCTTTTGCAGTGCTTCCCAATCCTTCCTCCATCGATAAAAGTCACGCTTGTTTCCAGTAAACTTAGGAAGGGCCGTGGGTCTCAGTCTGATGGCTGGTGAAGGATAATTGAAAGCATTCGCCGCTTGTGCTAATCCTTCAGTGTCCTTCTTTATTCCTGCCTGTATGAAGTCAGCCTTCCTGGAAACCAGCTTGGGGACGAGAAGCTTGAGTGTTCTTAGGTGTTTCTGGAAGCTCACTTGCTCATCCAGAGGGACCCAACGTTTCCACCGACTGTACGTCTCCTTTGCAGTCTCTACCAGTTTCTGCAGGTGGTTAAGCATGAATTCATATGCTTCTTGGTTGCTATTTGATGGTGCGGTGGCAGCAGCAAGTTCACATGCACCATCTGCTGTCTGTAGTGAGGTGGATAATTCAACATTTCCAAAGTTTGCCCATAGAGTGTCCTGGATGAGCCCTTTGACCTCTTTTAGTTTCGACTCACACTCCTTTGCAGTCTTTGCCAGGTCGGCTTTTTGCTGTTCAGTTAACACAGTTTCCTCATCTGCGTCCAGCTCCGCCTCCAGCTCTGCAATGAGTCCAGCCTCCACATCGTCATTGGCTTCCATGACTTTTTCGGCCTCCTGCATGAGTTTGTTGAAATTGTTCCTGAGCTCCTCTTCAGACATTTCTTTATGGTTCCTAATGATGCTGTTAACAAGGTGAGAGAATGCCCGTTTTGCTGTTGTCCTCTCCACCTTGAGCTGCTCAGCTGACTTTCCAGTAACTTCATCAGCTATGATTTATCTTGACTTAACTGTCTCTTTTCCAGGTTTCCAGATCTCCTGGTCACAGCGGTTTTTCACTGTCAAGTCTTCTAATGTTTTTGTGCAGATTCCCCGCTTGAAAGGGATCTGATTTATCCACCCCGAAATGATGAACTGGATTTCACTCAATGACCAAACGCTTCTTTTCCATTTTTTTTTTTTTCCCTTTTTATTTTGGCAGATTCAGCAATTAATTTACAGTTCCACTTGATTTATTGCTTCAGCCATGACTTTGAAGGCATTTGGATGTTGTCGGTCTTAAGGTATTTAACAGTTTAGTCTTTTAGCAGCTGAAAACCCGGCTGCTAATCGGGTGCTGTAGATAATCAGTCCTGCACGCTTTGCTGGCGATCGCGGCAGTTTTTAGGACAGTCTCTTAGATTATACTGCTCAAGTTTTAGGCCGCAAGTCAACTTCTCTCGCGGGCCTGGCCGCTTTTCTGTTCACGGTCGGGCTGACTCTGATCCCGACCGGGCTTTCTCTGTTTTTCTCCCCCCACCGGGTTGACTGTTCCCGGCTGGTCTGAAGACTCAGCCTCTGTCGGTGGCTTCTCTGGACCTGTCCGTGGCCTTCACGGTACTAGGCCCCCACCCGACGTCCTGTGGCTGCTGCTTGGGCTGGCCGTGGGCTACACGGTTCCTCTTGTCGGTGGCTTCTCCGGACCTGTCCGTGGCCTTCACGGTACTATGCCCCCCACCCGACGTCTGTGGCTGCTGCTTGGGCTTGGCTGTGGGCTGCACAGCCTGGATACATGCCAGGTAAGCTAACACCGTGCTTGGTGACCCTTACTGCCCCTGCTTGTTTTCCTAGCTCTTCCCTGAGCTATTGCTTCCCATTGCTACCTTTTTCTTTTTTGCGCCAATTCAAAACCATTTGGGTTGGTGCTGTTCCACTTGTTTCCAAATACTACTTCTATTTTTAACTTTAGTTTTCGATTCTTCTTGCTGGCCTTGTTCTTATCTTCGTTCTTTTATCCTCGTCACCAATTGTTGTGTATTCGGATGCTTTGAACAGTCTTGAATAAAGGCTCGGACACGGGAGGAATCATACAAGCTTCTTTACTGCAGGACGCCACCTCCAGTCTCCCCCTGCGCATGCGTACCTGCCCAAGACATCACAAGACACAATTACTTATCCTAATTATCCCATACCTAACACTCCTCCCCCTTTAACTCCATTTCACCTGTACGGTATATGCTCTTTTCCTACTATTGTGCGCTTGTGATTTTAATTTAGCATTAGTACTTTCATTACAGTTTGATTTGACAGTCACAGTCGAAGACAGTCTTCAGAAAGCAAAATCCTCCAGCTGAAGCTGGAAAGTCTCCAAGTTCATCCACAGCCGAGAACACCTTACCCTGTTTTGCCGAACGCAAAAGCACCTTCTTCACATTAAGCCAGGCAACCGCACTGTGCAAAATGACTTTAGGGCAGGGAAACAGAGCCAAAGCACGACAAGGACACCCATAACTTCATACCCTCGATATCCAGGCACTCTTGGCAGTCCGCTCAATGACAGCCGCTCCCTGGACAATGGTAGACAAACTAGATGAAGGAAGATTGTTTCCGATGTTGGGGAAGTCCAGAACAAGGGGTCACAGTTTAAGGATAAGGGGGAAATCTTTTAGGACCAAGATGAGGAAAACATTTTTCACACAGAGAGTGGTGAATCTCTGGAATTCTCTGCCGCAGAAGGTAGTTGAGGCCAGTTAATTGGCTATATTTAAGAGGGAGTTAGATGCGGTCCTTATGTGAATGCTTCATTGACCATAATTCCGACTGGTAACTACGCACTTCATCCGAGCACATTATCGCACGCGTCATGCAAGCCGTCTTAAATGACCACCTAAACTGTCATTTGTCAATCTGAAAAGCTGCCGAGGTTGCCTAGCTGGCAACAGGGAAAAAAAGTTAAGCGAGAACCCTGCTGCTGGCGCACGCAGATATCGAACCCGGCGTTCGGAAGCCGCGGTCACGTGACTCGGGAGGGGTTGCTGTTTTTAGCGCGGTTTCGTTTTCACGCCAGTTGTTTTGCTGACCACCGTTGTGATCAGACGTGTTTGCAGAGACCTGTTTGCCAAGGAGCGATTGTGTAAATAAAACCGTTCAAAAAACTTGGTTGTCGTTTCTGCATCCGCTAAATTGGTGACCCCGACCTGTTTAGCCGTCGTTAAACAAGAGATCATGCAGGAGGACTACGTCCCCACAGAATCGGCCGGCACGAAGCAGGGCTCACCGAGCTTCAAGCTACCTTCCTTTTGGCCAGATCAACCTCAGGTGTGGTTCGCCCATGTAGAGGCACAGTTCCATCTGCATCGAAAAATAGCAGATGACACTATGTATTTTCACGTGGTGGGAGCTCTGCCACAGGAATGTGCCTCGAGGCTGCTGCCGTATATCAGAGACCTGCCGACGATCGCAAAGTACGAAGGTTTGAAGGCCCTGCTGTTACATACCTTCGCTCACCCGCAGAGACAGGGCGGCGAAGCTCCTTCACGTGGACGGTGTCGGCGATCGGCGTCCATCCACCATCATGGTGAAGTTGCTGGCCCTGATGGACGGGCATCGCCTGTGTCTGCTATTCAAACAGGCGTTCTTGGAGCAGATGCCGGACGAGGTCCGTTTGATGCTCGCCGGGGCCGATTTCAGCGATCCCCAGCACCTCGCAGAAAGAGCCGACGAGCTGTGGACCCACAGACGGTGGGATGTTTGTTCTTTCTCCCGCCCCACTGCCACGTCATGGGTGCAACCAAGATGACATTGGGACGAAGGTCAGGATCCGCCCAGTGGCGAAGAAGCATCGCCGCAGCCGGAGGTGTACAGCCGACGACGATGGTGTTACTACCTTCTCCGTTACTGTGTAGAAGCCCGAAGATGTCGAAGCCCCTGCCTATCTCAGGGAAATGCCTCGGCCGATCGCCCATAAAGGCGAAGGCGATCGGCCCGAACGAACGCCTCTACATCCATCACCGCCATTCTGGCCACCCTTCCTGGTCAACTCTGGTGCCATAACCAGCATCCTGCCACCGACCGCCTGAGACACCCACATTGGTAAGGTAGGACCCGCCCTCTCAGCCGTTAATGGGAGCGACATTCGAACTTACGGTGCGCGGACCCTGGACTTAAATTTCGATTCCCACCCATATTGGTGGAAGTTTACCGTTGCTGGAGTCACCCAGCCGATATTGAGGGCAGACTTCATGCGCATGTGCCTCCCTGCTTGTCGATGTGCGGGGCGGGCGAATAGTTCTGTCGTCGGACCTGTGCCCTGCCAAGCCGCGTAATCCGTTCACGCCCCAACTGCAACTCGATGAGGTAGCTGAGATCCAGCAAATTTTCACAGCCCTTCTCACTGAATTCCCACGGTTGCTCATGCCTCGGTTCGACAGGGCCGCGCCCCATCATGGCGTGGTCCACCACATTCCCACCGAGGGCCCACCAGTTCATGCCCGCGCACGCCACCTCCCACCCAATAAACTGCGCATCGCACAAGATGAGTTTCTGCTTATGGAAGACATGGGGATTGTCCAGCGGTCGGATAGCCCTTGGGCTTCCCCTCTGCATATGGTGCCCAAAGCGTCCGGGGATGGAGACCTTGCGGTGATTACAGGTGTCTAAACACGGTAACCACGCAGATCGGTACCCAGTCCCGAACATCCAAGATTTCTCGGCTCATTTGGAGGGCGCCAACTTCTTCTCGAAGGTCGCCCTGGTCCGTGGGTATAATCAGGTCCCGGTCCATCCCGACGACGTCCCTAAGACAGCCACCATCACCCCTTTCGGCCTGTTCGAATGGCTAAGAATGCCCTTTGGCCTTAAGAACGCCGCTCAAGCGTTCCAAAGGTTAATGGATCTGGTCGGGCAGGGTTTGCCGTTCATATTCATCTATCTCAATGATATTCTGGTGGCCAGCAGCTCGCAGGCTGATCACGTTAGGCACCTCCGCCTGCTCTTCGTACGGCTGCATAAGCACGGGTTGGTGATCATCCCCGCGAAGTGCCAGTACGGATTGTACTCCGTCTCCTTTTTAGGTCACAGGGTAACCTGCCAAGGCGCACAACCGCTGCCTGAGAAGGTCGACGCAATCCGTCGTTTCCCGAGGCCACTATCCGTCAAGGGCCTGCAAGAATTCATCAGAATGGTCAATTTCTACCACCGATTTATCCTGTCAGCGGCCGCCATCATGCGGCCGTTGTTCCAATATCTGGCGGGCAAGCCCAAGGACCTGGTTTGGTCCAAGGAGGCCGGGATAGCTTTCGAGGAGGCTCAGACTGCACTGGTCAACGCCACCATGCTGGTACACCCGAGGGCATCAGCTCTCACAGCTCTCACCGTGGACGCGTCGGACGTCGCGGTGGGTGCTATCCTCAAGCAGCGGGTAGGTAACTGCTGGCTGCCGCTGGCGTTTTTCTGCAGGCAGCTGCGTGCCCCGGAGATAAAGTGTGGCGTTTTCGATCGTGAGCTCCTTGCGCTTTACCTAGCGATCCAACATTTCCTTTATTTCCTAGGGCCGCGCGTTTACCGCATTCACGGACCACAAGCCATTCACGTTCACATTAATTAGGGTGTTCGGCCCTTGGTCTGCCAGGCAGCAGCAGCACCTCGCCTACATATCCAAGTTCACGTCTGACATTCGGCATGAGGCGGGGAAGCTGAACGTTGTGGCCGACGCGCTCTCCCATCCGGCGGTCCCTGTTGTTTCTGTTTTAAACCTGGGTGTGGATTATGCGGAGCTGGCAGCGGCACAAAGGGCCAATGCCAGCATGGAGGATTGCGGCAATGCTGAATCGGGTCTCAAGCTAATTGAGGTGCCATGCGCCGCCGCAGGCGTGCAAGTCATTTGCGATGTCTCAACGGGTAAAGCCCGCCCGATCGTCCCTCTGCCCTGGTTGCCTCCAAGTTCGTCTGGCTCGGGTTACGAAAGAAGGTCGCCGCATGGGCCCGTGCTTGTATCTCCTGTCAGACTTCCAAGGTGCAGAGGCATGTGCGCCAGCCCATGCAGGATTTCGCTGTTCCAAACGGCAGGTTCCTGCACATCCATGTTGACCTGGTGGGTCCCTTGCCGTGTTCACGTGGGGCCACTCACTTACTAACTATCATGGATAGGTTCACCAGATGGTCGGAGGCAATACCGTTTACTGATACCTCCGCTGAGGCTTGTGCACGTGCTATTGTCTCCAATTGGATCGCTCGTTTTGGGGTCCCTTCAGATATCACTACCAATCATGGGGCCCAGTTCATGTCCTCCCTGTAGTGTGCTATGGCGCAGCTGTACGGCACGAAGCTGCACCAGACCACCGCGTATCATCCGTAGACGAATGGTTTAGTCGTGCGGTTTCACAGACACCTTAAGTCGGCGTTGAAGCCTGGCTCACCGGCCATGATTGCGTTGACCAGCTGCCCTGGGCTCTCCTAGGCATCAGAAGGCCCAAGGAAGCCTTCAACTCCTCCTCGGCCGAGCTGGTTTATGGCTCGATTTTGCGGGTATCTGGGGATTTTCTGCCCGCCACCCGCTATCAGGAGGTCCCGGCTTCGGCGGTGCTAGCTGACCTTCGCAAGCGGGCGCCCGCATTGGTCCCGGTTCCCACCTCCCGACATGGGTCATCTGCGATGCATGTGCTATATTAAAGGATCGTGCTTATGTTTTCCTTCGTAGGGATGCTCACCGCTCGCCGTTACAGCGGGTGTATGAAGGACCGTACAAGGTGCTAGAGACTGGTACCTCGACGTTCACATTGGACATGGCTGGCAGGAAGGAGTTCGTCTCCGACAGCCGCCTTAAGCCAGCTGATGTCGACAAGGATAGCCCGGTGGTTGTGGCCACTCCGCCGGCCGTTTTGCAACCCTCTGCACCTGTTACCCCCGGTTATGTTTCACCGGTCCCCTCTGTTACGCCCGTCTCTCGTTCACTTTTGTCGCTTCCCCCGGTTCTGTTTTGCCGGCTCCGAATGTTACGCTCACCCCACGACCTCAGACTACGCGTTCTGGTCGAACCGTCCAGTTACCCGTGCGTTTCCATACAGCGGAGTCAGGGGGGTGGGGGTGGGGGTGGGGGGGGGGTGCCATGTAGCGGCGCCTGCTGGCGCGCACAGGTATCGAACCCGGCGTTCGGAAGCCATGGTCTCGTGACTCGGGAGGGGCTGCTGTTTTTAGTACGGTTTCGCTTTGGCGCCACAGTTGTTGTGCCGACCACCGTTGTGATCAGACGTGTTTGCAGAGACCCGTTTGCCAAGGAGCGATTGTGTAAATAAAACCGTTCAGAAAACTTGGTTGTCGTTTCTGCATCTGCTAAAAAGGCACATTATTATCTAATGGTGTCAAGTTGGGAAAAGGGAAAGTACAATGGGATCTGGGGGTCCTTTTTTATCAGTCACTGAAAGTAAGAATGCAGCTTCAGCAGGCAGTGGAGAAAGCGAATAGCATGTTGGCCTTTATAACAAGAGGAGTATAGGAGCAAAGAGATCTTCTCGTTGCGATCGAGCATTGCCACTTTTCATTT
Source organism: Amblyraja radiata (assembly GCF_010909765.2). Lineage (NCBI taxonomy): Eukaryota > Metazoa > Chordata > Chondrichthyes > Rajiformes > Rajidae > Amblyraja > Amblyraja radiata. Next base: position 20,284,035 of record NC_045971.1, read on the forward strand.
CACTGCACATCTTGTATGTGTATGTGACGAATAAACTTGACATGACTTCTGCAGTTGTGAGACCACACATGGAGTATTGTGTGCAGTTTTGGTCTCCAACTTTGAGGAAGGACATTCTTGCTATTGAGGGAGCGCAGCGTAGGTTCACAGGTTTAATTCCCAGGATGGCTGGACTGTCATATGTTCATAGAATGGAGAGGCTGAGCTTGTACACTCTGGAATTTAGAAGGATGAGATGGAATTTTATTGTAACATTTAAGATTTTTAAGGTTTTAATGGGGCAATGGAGAGTTGTCAGCTGGCCACTCAGAATATGGGAAACGATTGTTGGCGAATGCATGTACACCTGGAATAGTCGTGTCCAGGTGTATTGTCGCCCCTCGTAGGTGAAGGCGAAAGGGTATTGGCAATCCAGGTGCAGGGGCACGTCGAAAGAGGCGTGTTGTAAATCAACTATAGTGAAGACGGTGGCTTCTGCTGGTACCTGACTCAAGATGGTCACGGGATTTGGTCCTATGGTGTGCATAGGGATGACAACGTCGTTGATGGCCCGTAGGTCTTGTACCAGCCGACATTCTGTGTGTCGTGGCTTGGGAACAGAGAATTTGGGGGTGTTACATGACGATTGGCGAGGGACCAAGATTCCCTGGTGTGATTGAGAGGTAACAAGTTGCTGTATGCTCCCTCTGGCTTCTGGCTTCAGCGGGTACTGTGGCATAGATGGCAACCGCACATTGGGTTTGAGGGTTACTACGACAGGGTCGCAATTGGTGCGCCCGACTTCGTAGGGCGAGGCGGACCAAACCTGTTCCAGTATTTGTGAGTCCCCTTGAGATCTGTAATGTTGGATGCACCCCTCCACTCATTGGGAGCTGCACCAATACTCAATGGTTTCCTGTGGGAAATTCTGAGGACCTTTCTTGCTTTTATCCGCTTGAGTAACCAACTGGTAGGCCAGAAATCCTAATTCTTTGGCAGAGTGCTGCAGATTCATAGATGTGGAGACATGTGGGCATATTAATCCCTGCTGCAGGATCTCAGCAATAAGGGCTGTCCCTGGGGCACCTTGTATCGTTGCGGTGAGGGCGACAGTAGCAGGTGTCCGAAACAGCGGCATATAAAAGTCTTCAGCTGCGCCGTCGCATCCAGTACAGAGTGACATGGGGATCATGGACATGGGGGTATAAGGTGGATAGAGGCAGATCAATCGCCCACCATTGTAGTTTGGAGTTTAAGGGCAGCCATCATTTGGCTCGAGGTTGTCTCTTGGAAGTGTATGCCTCGGTCAGAGCATGTGATATCCACCTCTAGTCCCATAAGGAGATCTCGGCCAGCTTAGTTGCATCCAAGGTTGGGGGTTATGGAAAAGGGGAGGTGGCTGGCGTTGCCGTACGTCACCGATAAAAACATGGTGGACGGGTATTCTTTGGACCGCCCTTCCAGCCCAGATAATTGTACCATTTTCCTGGAGAGAGGGAACCCGCAGGATTCCACCAGCTCCTGATCCAGAGTCGAAAGAGTTGCACTGGTATCAATCAAAAATGGAACCTGGATTCCCTGAACCCCCATGGGGATGACTGGTTCCTCCCCTAGTTCGGCAAAAAAAAATTCTGGGAGGCACTGCATCAGTATGGCGTTAAATTGGGCTGAGATTTGTCCTTCATTATGGGTCTGGTCTCCGGCATAGGTCCTCGAAGCAGTGGTGAATCTTTCCCAGAATTCATGGGCAGCTTCCTTGGAGTTGGCATGGCACTCGATAACCTTACTCATGTCAATAGGGCACCTCAGACACTGGGTCAGTGCATCCAGGATGCATTAGACTTTGGTTCGGTGAGTATTATGCAGCTGGGTCAATGCCTCAAAATCAACGAACATAGCGCCTGCCCCTCCATGGCACTCTTTCATTTATCATCCTCCTCTGGGCTTAACATAGTATGGACCAGGGAGTACAGGTCCCTGGCGGTCGCCTCGTACATTGTTAGAGTCGACTGAATGTAGTTAACACATTTTACAGGGTCCTTTTCTCTGTCGGGAGCATTTTGTGCAATTAATAACATCTCCTGAAGCTTCCATGGCCAACTTGATTCACTTGGGGCTTCGGCATAGCTCTCATGGGGTAGTTCCGGACACCCTTGGGTGGGAGTCGCTGATTGGTTTTAGCCCTTTCAGCCACTGACTTAGCTACTTCCCCTCCAAACATGTCTGTTCCTTCTCTTTCACTTTCTTCTTCTTCCGGGTATTCCTTGTCTTGGGACAGATGGGGTAGATCCAGCCATGCCTCCTGCTGCTTGGCTGCCCTGGGCTTGGGGTGTGGGTGCATAAGGGGGTGGAGGAACGCTCCATTCTAGGTTGCGTTCCTCCTCTTCTTCATCTAAGAACAGGGTCGCTATGCCAGTTAAGGGGTTCCTGGGGTATTCTCGTTTTGGTGCCTGTGTTTTTTTGTTTCCAATTGTCGCTTATTTTGCGACTCAATCAAACCTTTTTCTTTTTCGGTCTTTTCTTGTTGTTTATCATGCCAATTACCTTCTGCTTGCAACATATCCCAATTCTTAGGTATACCATCCTTTGTACATACTGCAATCCCTCTATGACCTGCATTATCCCTCCAAATCCTACTCCTGGATACATCCCACTTTTTCTGCGCACTCTCTTATCCTCTTTTTCCATTTCTTACTTGCCTCTCTTTCCCATATCAATTGTTCTGCTTGTTTACTGGTCTCAACATTCCATGTTCCCTCTACTGACCAAATTTGCCCTCTCACTTAGAGCTACCATTCATGACAAATGTCATCCCCAAATCAATGATTATTCACATAACCAAGTGAAGGACATCAAACCCTGATATATAACATATGTATTATATGTGATCTATATAATTAAAACTCAAATCGTGACCACTTTCTGTTTGCACTGCATACTGATTTTAGAAAAAACGCTACCACTTACGCTTGTGAGTTTTGGCCATCTGACTCAGAGAGCCCCTCCGCTGCGCAGGACAAGAGGATTTTTCCTGTCGATTAAAAATAAATGACTTATTAATGTTTAAATAATGTTGAGATTCTCTCTCTTGTCAATCACGCCATGAAGGCTATGCCCCTTCCGGTGGGGGGGGGGGGGGGGGGGGGGGGGGGGGGGGACTATAAATCCAGAAGTGTGGACTGCCTCAGTCTCTGTAAGATGGGGGAGTGAGAGTTCACGACTCTCAGTCTGAGCTGTGAATAACACTGAACACATGTCTACTAAGCTGTGAGTGGTTTTACTGACCTGTGAGGGCCCTTAATGTGGTTTGAAAATGTCATTTGAAAATGTCATTTGAACTTATTCATGTCTAAAAAATGTTGAGAAATGTTGAAAGTAAAAGACTTCATGTTTAAAAAATGGTGAGATTCTCTCCCCTGTCAATCCTGCAATGACAGCCAATGACAGTGGGATGGGGGAGGGACTATAAAACCCAGAAGTGTGGGCGTGGCTCAGTCTCTGCGAGATGGGGAGGGAAAGGTCACGACTCTCTGCCTGAACTGTGAATCAACTGAACACACTGAATGTCTACTGAACTGTGAATGTGTTTTTTATGTGTTTTTATGTGGTTTCATGGTGGTTTCGCCCTGCTTGAAGTGGAATGAAACTCTATTTGAATTTGGTGGCCTTGCACCCTGCATGAAATGGTATGAAACTGCACTTGAATTTGGTGGCCTTGCACCCTGCTTGAAATGGTATGAAACTGCACTGGAATTGGTGGCCTTGCACCTTGCTTGAAATGGTATGAAACTGCATTTGAATTTGGTGGCCTTGCACCCTGCTTGAAGTGGAATGAAACTGCACTTTAATTTGGTGGCCTTGCACCCTGCTTGAAGTGGTATGAAACTGCACTTGAATTTGATGGCCTTGCACCCTGCTTGAAGTGGTATGAAACTGCAATTGAATTTGGTGGCCTTGCACCCTGCTTGAAATGGTAGGAAACTGCATTTGGTGGCCTTACACCCAGCTTGAAATGGAATTTCAAGGAATAGACGCGAGTCAACTGCCAGCCCGCCAGCCGTGAGTGGGCTGCCAACACACCAGGCTTGAGTGACTGAGCATCCAGCCCAAGAATCCATTCGGCCCACAATGTCCATACTAGCCCTCTGCAAACCAGTCCCTTAAGCCCACAACACCCAGACTAGCGCTCCAGAAAGCCCCCCCCCCCCCCCCCCCCCCCCCCCCCCCACTGGCCACCAATATTGGTATTGGTGGAGAGGTGGAATATTGCGTTGGGATACCGTCTCCCGTGTGAACATGGGACCTAATGGGTCTCACTTACTCTCGTAATAAATATATATTTCAGAATATAATCCATGTATCATTAAAACACAAAGACTTCAACATTGCAGAGCTGGATGAAACACTTTTGTCTTGAACTATATTCAGTAGAGAAATACAAAGTGAATATTTTTGCTTCTTTGAAGAATAATGGTCATTTAACTGTGTTCAGTCCTGGGCACCATGCTATAGGAAAGATGTTGTCAAGCTGGAAAGAATACAAGAAGATTTACAAGGATGTTGCCATGGCTAGAGGGTCTGAGCTATAGGGATAGCTTGAGTCGATTGGGACTATTCCATTGAACGCAGGAGGAAGAGGGGTGATCTCATTGAGGTGTATAAAATCATGAGAGGAATAAATCGGGTTGATGCAGAGTCTCTTACCAGAGTACGTGAATCGAGGAACAGAGGATGTAACTTTAAGGTGAAGGGGAAAAGATTAAATAGGAATTTGAGGCGTAGCTTTTTTACACAAAGTGTGGTGGTGTATGGAATAAGCTGCCAGAGGAGATAATTGAAGCAGGGACTATCCCAGCATTTAAAAAACAGTTAGACAGGTACATGGATATAATAGGTTTGGAGCAATATGGACCAAACACGGGCAGGTGGAACTAGTGTAATTGGGACATGTTGGCCGGTGTGGGCCAGTTGGGCCAAAGGGCCTGTTTCCACACTGTTTCACTCTATGACATTTACTGATCATCTTCCCACGTAATTTCCACATTAACCCTTTGAGCCTTCAATGAATAAATAGTTTTCATGAGCACACATGGGCTGATTTAGTTGTTCATATTGTACAAGCATTAGAAAGGAAAGTAGAAAGGTGATGATTCTATAAATGGAGTATTTGGTGACTTTATGCTTGCTTCGTGATGGATTTTTTAGATCAATATCCTGAACAATCAACTGGGCGGCACGGTACCCGGACCTGGCGCAGACGGACGAGAAGCCGAAGCAAAGAAGTGGAAGTCAAATAACCGAATGGAAACGAGGCCGATACGCCAAATAACCAAAAGCGTACAAAGCCGAAACACCAATTAACCGAAGGGGTGGAATGCCTAAATGCAAACTAACCAAAAGGGCGGGATGCCTAAAAGCCAACTAACCAAAAGGCTCCGTCGCCTAAAAGCAAACTAACCGAATGGCCGTTATGCCGAAACGCCACCTACCCAAAAGGCGGCGTCGCCTTTAAGCGTTATGGGTCGAGACGCTTCAGACTCAGTCTTCAGGTCTGAAGAATTGTCTCAACCTGAAACGCCACCCATTCCTTCTCTCCAGAGATGCTGCCTGTCCAGCTTTTTGTGTCCATCTTCGGTTAAAACAAATTATCTGTGTTTTGTGCGTGGGAGCTTGCTGTGTGCGTTCCGCAGGCAACCAGATAGTAATAAATAAAATGTGCTTCTTGTTGTCAAGGGGGGGGGGGGGGATTGGGAGTAGATCAAATTGTTTGTTGTTATGCACACTTGTCATTGGCCCGCCAGGGAATGTGTGTGTGTCCCCATGTTTTAAAAGTGATTTACTATGCCCCGAGCCGTCTGTCCCCATGGCCGGGGTGGGGGTGAATCACCTGGTGTGGAAGTCAGGGTCCGGGGGTCGGAGGGTGTAATCATCCTGGTGTGGTGGTTGGGGTCTGATGGCAGTGCGTCACGGTCAGTGACTGTGGGTGGGCGGAGGGACCAGACTGTCCCACATCTCCGCTCCACCTGACCCACAGCCCATCATAGTGCGACCACATGGGGGAGACGAGGCGGAGTGCGGCCATGGCCGTGGGAGAGTGGGGGCTGTCCTGAGGGATGCGCTCCTTCGGCCGCTTAAAACCATATAACCATATAACCATATAACAATTACAGCACGGAAACAGGCCACCTCGACCCTTCTAGTCCGTGCCGAACACATAATCTCCCCTAGTCCCATATACCTGCGCTCAGACCATAACCCTCCATTCCTTTCCCATCCATATAACTATCCAATTTATTTTTAAATGATAAAAACGAACCTGCCTCCACCACCTTCACTGGAAGCTCATTCCACACAGCTACCACTCTCTGAGTAAAGAAGTTCCCCCTCATGTTACCCCTAAACTTCAGTCCCTTAATTCTCAAGTCATGTTCCCTTGTTTGAATCTTCCCTACTCTCAGTGGGAAAAGCTTTTCCACGTCAACTCTGTCTATCCCTCTCATCATTTTAAAAACCTCTATCAAGTCCCCCCTTAACCTTCTGCGCTCCAAAGAATAAAGCCCTAACTTGTTCAACCTTTCTCTGTAACTTAGTTGCTGAAACCCAGGCAACATTCTAGTAAATCGCCTCTGTACTCTCTCTATTTTGTTGACATCCTTCCTATAATTAGGCGACCAAAATTGTACACCATACTCCAGAATTGGCCTCACCAATGCCTTGTACAATTTTAACATTACATCCCAACTTCTATACTCAATGCTCTGATTTATAAAGGCCAGCACACCAAAAGCTTTCTTTACCACCCTATCTACATGAGATTCCACTTTCAGGGAACTGTGCACAGTTATTCCCAGATCCCTCTGTTCACCTGCATTCTTCAATTCCCTACCATTTACCATGTACGTCCTATTTTGATTTGTCCTGCCAAGATGTAGCACCTCACACTTATCAGCATTAAACTCCATCTGCCATCTATCAGTCCACTCTTCCAACTGGCATAAATCTCTCTGTAGACTTTGAAAATCTACTTCATTATCCACAACCCCACCTATTTTAGTATCATCTGCATAATTACTAATCCAATTTACCACACCATCATCCAGATCATTGATGTACATGACAAACAACAGTGGACCCAACACAGATCCCTGTGGCACCCCACTAGTCACTGGCCTCCAACCTGACAAACAACCATCCACCATTACTCTCTGGCATCTCCCATTCAGCCACTGTTGAATCCATCTTGCTACTCCACCATTAATACCCAACCATTGAACCTTCTTAACCAACCTTCCATGAGGAACCTTGTCAAAGGCCTTACTGAAGTCCATATATACAACATCCACTGCTTTACCCTCATCAATTTCCCGAGTAACCTCTTCAAAAAATTCAAGAAGATTAGTCAAACATGACCTTCCAGGCACAAATCCATGTTGACTGTTCCTAATCAGACCCTGTTTATCCAGATGCTTATATATATTATCTCTAAGTATCCTTTCCATTAGTTTGCCCACCACTGACGTCAAACTAACAGGTCTATAATTGCTAGGTTTACTCTTAGACCCCTTTTTAAACAATGGAACAACATGCGCAGTACGCCAATCCTCCGGCACTATTCCCGTTTCTAATGACATTTGAAATACTTCTATCATAGCCCCTGCTATTTCTACACTAACTTCCCTCAATGTCCTAGGGAATATCCTGTCAGGACCTTGAGTCTTATCCACTTTTATATTTCTCAAAAATGTCAGTACTTCCTCTTCTTTGAATCTCATAGTATCCATAGCTACTCTACTTGTTTCCCTTACCTCACATAATTCAATATCCTTCTCCTTGGTGAATACCGAAGAAAAGAAACTGTTCAATATCTCCCCCATCTCTTTTGGCTCTGCAGATAGCTGTCCACTCTGACTCTCTAATGGACCAATTTTATCCCTCGTTATCCTTTTGCTATTAATATAGCTGTAGAAACCCTTTGGGTTTACTTTCACCTTACTTGCCAAAGCAACCTCATATCTTTTTTTAGCTTTTCTAATTTCTTTCTTAAGATTCTTTTTACATTCTTTATACTCCTCAAGCACCTCATTTACTCCATGCTGCCTATAACTATTGTAGATCTCCCTCTTTTTCCGAACCAAGTGTCCAATTTCCCTTGAAAACCATGGCTCTTTACAATTTTTACGATTTCCTTTCAACCGAACAGGGACATAAAGATTCTGTACTTTTCACCTAAAAATGTCACCTTTAAATGTACTCCATCTTCCACATCTTTCCCATAAAACAAACTGTCCCAATTTACTCCTTTTAAATCCTTTCGCATCTCCTCAGTTAGCCTTTCTCCAATCAAAAATCTCAACCCTAGGTCCAGTTTTGTCCCTCTCCATAATTATATCGAAACTAATGGTATTGTGATCACTGGACCCGAACTGTTCCCCAACGCATACCTATGCCACCTGACCCATCTCATTTCCTAACAGGAGGTCCAGTACCGCCCCTTCTCTAGTAGGTACTTCTATGTATTGTTGCAAAAAACTATCCTGCACACATTTTACAAACTCCAACCCATCCAGCCCATTTACAGAATGTGTTTCCCAGTCTATGTGTGGAAAATTGAAATCTCCCACAATCACTACCTTGTGCTTATTACTAATATCTGCAATCTCCTTACATATTTGCTCTTCCAATTCTCGCTCCCCATTTGGCGGTCTATAATACACCCCTATAAATGTTGCTACCCCTTTCCCATTTCTCAGTTCCACCCAAATAGCCTCCCTAGACGAGCCCTCTATTCTATCCTGCCAAAGCACTGCTGTAATATCTTCCCTGATAAGCAATGCAACACCTCCACCTCTTGCCCCTCCAATTCTATCACACCTGAAGCAACGAAATCCTGGAATATTTAGTTTCCAATCACAGCCCTCCTGCAACCATGTTTCACTGATCGCCACAACATCATACTTCCAGGTGTCAATCCAGGCTCTAAGTTCATCCACTTTTCTTACAATGCTCCTAGCATTAAAATATACACATTTAAGAAACCCACCCTCTCTTATTCTCTGATTATTTTCTTTTTCTTCTCTCTCCCCTACATTTTGGGTCAGATGCTACCATTCTCTGCCCCCTGCTTCACACACTGACTGCTAGCTTTCCCAATTTGAGTCCCTCCCCCCAACCATACTAGTTTAAAGTCTCCCCAGTAGCCTTTGCAAATCTCCCCGCCAGGATATTGGTCCCCCTTGAGTTCAAGTGCAACCCGTCCTTTCTGTACAGGTCGCACCTTCCCCAAAAGAGGTCCCAATGATCCAGAAACTTGAATCCATACCCACTGCACCAGTCCCTCATCCACGCCTTTATCCTCCACCTCGCTCCATTCCTACTCTAACTGTGGCGTGGCACAGGCAGTAATCCTGAGATTGTTACCTTTCCAGTCCTTCTCCTTAACTCTCTACCTAACTCCCTAAATTCTTCTTTCAGGACCTCTTCTCTTTTTTTACCTATGTCGTTGGTACCTATATGCACCACAACCTCAGGCTCCTCTCCCTCCCATTTCAGGATTTCTTGGACACGTTCAGACACATCCCTGACCCTGGCACCAGGGAGGCAAACTACCATCCGGGACTCCTGTCTGCGTCCACAGAATTGCCTATCCGACCCCCTGACTATAGAGTCCCCTATTACAATTGCCCTCCCCTTCTTTTCCTTACCCTTCTGAGCAACCGGACCGGTCTTTGTGCCAGAGGCCCGGCCGCTGTCGCTGCCCCCAGGTAGGCTGTCTCCCCCACCCTTACTCAAGCATGAGTACTTATTTTCAAGGTGTACAGCCACCGGGGTACTCACCAGTCCCTGCCTCTGCCCGTTGCCCTTCCTAACTGTGACCCAGTTTTCTGTCTCCCGTGGTCTTGGAGTGACCACCTCCCTGTAACTCCTTTCTATGACCTCCTCGCTCTCCCTGAGCAGACAGAGGTCATCGAGTTGCTGTTCCAGGTTCCTGACACGGTCCCTTAGGAGCCCCATCTCGACGCACCTTGCGCAGATGTGGACGTCTGGAGGGCACTCCGACTCCATGACCTCCCACATCTGACATCCAGAAGAGTAAACTGCCCTGGCCTTCATTCTCCCCCTTATCCAAATACAATAAAGCCTTACAATTACAATACAAATACAATACAAGCCAATCAGCTGCTTCCGCTGTTCCTCTTCCACCAATCAGAGGCTTCCACCAGAATCAGAATCCTTCTCTGGAAGTGAGATGGAACGTTGCAGATTTGGGTTCCTCACAGCTCCAGGTAAGTCCTCCTCTCACCAACGGCTCCCCGGGCCTCTGTAGAAGCAAACCCCGCGCTGTATTTATACTCACAGCTCCAGGTAAGTCCTCCTCTCACCAACGGTTCCCCGGGCCTCTGTAGAAGCAAACCCCGCGCTGTATTTATACTCACAGCTCCAGGTAAGTCCTCCTCTCACCAACGGTTCCCCGGGCCTCTGTAGAAACAAACCCCGCGCTGTATTTATACTCACAGCTCCAGGTAAGTCCTCCTCTCACCAACGGCTCCCCGGGCCTCTGTAGAAGCAAACCCCGCGCTGTATTTATACTCACAGCTCCAGGTAAGTCCTCCTCTCACCATCGGCTCCCCGGGCCTCTGTAGAAGCTTGGTGCTTGGGTTCCGATTGCCCAGTCACCTATGGCTTGAGTGGGAAAATGACCCCCACCTCTCTCCACTGGCAGTAGGGTGGGGGTCAGTTTCCCACACAAGCCATAGGTGACTGGGCAATCTGAACCTAAGCAACAAGTTGTAAGGGATCGAAGGTGCGCATCCCTCAGGACAGCCCCCACTCCCCCACGGCCACCCTCTGCCGCGTCTCCCCCGAGCTGCCGCACTGTGATGGGCTGTGGGTCTGGTGGAACGGAGGTGTGGGACAATGTCCATCCCTCCACGCGGGGGTCTGGACCAATCGCTGACAAGGCCCACCCCCCAGCAACGTCATGTCCATTATTTGACTTTTCTGTTGAGCGGCATTCGGTTCGTTGGCTTGTAGGTGACGCCGCCTTTCAGGTAGGTTGCGTTTCGGCAGAGCGGCCATTCGGTAAGTTTGCTTTTAGGCAACGCCCTTTCGGTTAGTTTGCATTTAGGCGTCCCAACCTTTTGGTTAGTTGACGTCTCGGCTTTGTACGCTTTTGGTTATTTGGCGTTTCGGCTTCGTTTCCATTCGGTTATTTGGCTTACACTTCTTTGCTTCAGCTTCTCGTCCGTCGGTGCCACATCCGCACACGGGATGGCACGGTGAAATACCGGTAGAGTTTCTGCCTGACAGTGCCAGTGACCCAGGTTTGATTCTGGCTATGGCTTCTCTCTGTACGGAGTTTGTCCAATCTTTCTGTGTGGGTTTTCTCGATGCTCTGGTTTCCTCCCACACTCCAAAGATGTACAGGTTGTACGCTAATTGGCTTGGTGGAATTGTTAATTTACCCTAGCGTGTTACCGTGCGGGGATCACTGGTCGGCACAGATACGGTGAGCCGAAGAGCCTGTTTCTTTGCTGTACCTCTAAACTAAACTGGAGAGGATACTGTAGACACAAGGAACTGCAGATGTTGGAATTTTGAGTAAAACACAAAGTGCTGGAGGTACTCAGCCTGTCAGAATAAATCTGTGAGGGCAATGGACATACAAAGCATTACTAATCGGGAACCTTCTTCAGATTATGAAGGGATGGGTGAACAGATAACTATGGTTATTGTGTAATGAGATAGGATTAATTATCATTCTAGTTGTGCAAATCCTTAGGAAGGAGTGTCAGTTGCATAGGTTCGTTCTGAATTTAATTTAAAGTGCTGGAATCTTTAGTAAAATTAACCTTTTTTTCAATCTCTAAACTTCCCGGAGATGTAAAAGTTTTCCGGATCGTATCTCCGGCCGCTCTATGGTCTAACATCATGGAGTTGGAGGCCTTGCTCAGGACTGACTTTGAACCCCACCACGGGGATGTGGACTTGCCATCGGAGCCAGCCTGGGATCGACGCTCCAATCACGGCTTACGGATTTTGAGGAGCTCGAAGTCTCGGGTAGAGCCCGATGTCGGGGAGCTCCAAACGACGCAAAGGTTTTGACCAGTTCCAACCCGGGGTCAGATCGTCCGGCGCGGGGAGCTGAGATTCCCCCACCGATGCAGGAGCTTGATTGCCCCGGCGTGGCTGGCCCGACCGCCAGCTACGGGAGTCAAGATCGTTGGGGTTGTATGGAAGGAGGGGTGAGGGGAGAGGGAGAGGGAAGAGGGGTGAAAGGGAGGAGGAGAGACGGGTGCGGGAGGGGGTGAGAGAGGGTGGGGAGGGGGGAAAGAGAGTGGGGTAGAGGAGAGAGGGAGGAATGGGGTGGTGAGTGGAAGAGAGAAGTGGAAGAGTGGGGAGGGAGGGAGGGGGAGAGGGGTAGGGGGACTGGTGGGAGAGGGACAGAGGGGTAGGGGAAGGGGTGGGGTGAGAGAGGGCAGGGAGGTGGAGATAGAGGGGTGCGGGAGGGAGAGGGGTGGGGTAAGGGGAAGAGAAGTGGGAGAGTGGGGAGGGAGGGTTAGGAGGAGTGGTGGAAGTGGGACAGAGGGGTAGGGGGAAGGGGGCGGGGAAGAGAGGGAAGGGGGTGGGGTAGAGAGGGAAGGGGGTGGGGGATAGAGGGATGGGGGTGGGAGAAGGATGGGGAGGAGAGGGAGAATGGTTAGGAGAGGGAGATGGAGTGGAGAGGGGAGAGGGGTGGGGGAGGGAGGAGAGAGGGGAGGGTGAGAGGTGTGAGGGAGGGCGGAGGTGGATGGGTAGTGGGTAGAGGGGGAAGAGTGTGGATGGAGGGGGAAGAGTGGGGAGGGGGAAGGGGCTGGGGGAGATAGAGAAGGGGTGGAGGAGAGAGGGAAGGCGCGGGGGTGGCGGGGGGGGATAGAGGGAAGGGGGTGGAGGAGGGAAGGGGGTGAGGGAAGGGGGGGTGGGGGAGAGAGGGATGAGGGTGGGAGGATGAGGGGGAGGAGAGGGAGAGGGGTGAGAAGAGG